>NW_023270320.1:7891909-7946887 GCF_011800145.1 Mirounga leonina
GTGGACATTGCTGCTATAAACGTTGGGGTGCACGTACCCCTTCGGATCCCTACTTTTGTATCTTTGGGGTAAATACCCAGTAGTGCAATTGCTGGATCATATGGTAGCTCTATTTTTGACTTTTTGAGGAACCTCCATACTGTTTTCCAGAGTGGCTGCACCAGCTTGCATTCCCACCAACAGTGTAGGAGGGTTCCCCTTTCTCCGCATCCCCGCCAACATCTGTCGTTTCCTGACTTGTTAATTTTAGCCATTCTGACTGGTGTGAGGTGGTATCTCATTGAGGTTTTGATTTGGATTTCCCTGATGCCGAGCGATATTGAGCGCTTTTTCATGTGTCTGTTGGCCATTTGGATGTCTTCTTTGGAAAAATGTCTGTTCATGTCTTCTGCCCATTTGTTGATTGGATTCTTTGTTCTTTGGGTGTTGAGTTTGATGAGTTCTTTATAGATTTTGGATACTAGCCCTTTATCTGATATGTCATTTGCAAATATCTTCTCCCATTCTGTCAGTTGTCTTTTGGTTTTGTTGCCTGTTTCCTTTGCTTTGCAAAAGCTTTTTATCTTGATGAAGTCCCAATAGTTCATTTTTGCCCTTGCTTCCCTTGCCTTTGGCGATGTTTCTAGGAAGAAGTTGCTTTGGCTGAGGTCAAAGAGATTGCTGCCTGTGTTCTCCTTTAGGATTTTGATGGAGTCCTGCCTCACATTGAGGTCTTTCAACCATTTGGAGTCCATTTTTGTGTGTGGTGTAAGGAAATGGTCTAGTTTCATTCTTCTGCATGTGGCTATCCAATTTTCCCAACACCATTTGTTGAAGAGACTGTCTTTGTTCCATTGGACATTCTTTCCTGCTTTGTCAAAGATGAGTTGACCATAGAGTTGAGGGTCCATTTCTGGGCTCTCTATTCTGTTCCATTGATCTATGTGTCTGTTTTTGTGCCAGTACCATGCTGTCTTGATGATGACAGCTTTGTAATAGAGCTGGAAGTCTGGAATTGTGATGCCGCCAGCTTTGCTTTTCTTTTTCAACATTCCACTGGCTATGCGGGGTCTTTTCTGGTTCCATACAAATTTTAGGATTTGTTCCATTTCTTTGAAAAAAGTGGATGGTATTTTGATGGGGATTGCATTGAATGTGTAGATTGCTCTAGGTAGCATTGACATCTTCACAATATTTGTTCTTCCAATCCATGAGCATGGAATGTTTTTCCAATTCTTTGTGTCTTCCTCAATTTCTTTCATAAGTATTTTAGAGTTTTCTGAGTAAAGATCCTTTGTCTCTTTGGTTAGATTTATTCCTAGGTATCTTATGGTTTTGGGTGCAATTGTAAATGGGATCGACTCCTTAATTTCTCTTTCTTCTGTCTTGTTGTTGCTGTATAGTAATGCCACTGATTTCTGTGCATTGATTTTATCTCCTGCCACTTGACTGAATTCCTGTATGAGTTCTAGCAGTTTTGGGGTGGAGTCTTTTGGGTTTTCCACATAAAGTATCATATCATCTGCAAAGAGTGAGAGTTTGACTTCTTCTTTGCCAATTTGGATGCCTTTGATTTCTTTTTGTTGTCTGATTGCTGTGGCTAGGACTTCCAATACTATGTTGAGTAGCAGTGGTGATAGTGGACATCCGTGCCGCATTCCTGACCTTAGGGGGAAAGCTCTCAGTATTTCCTCATTGAGAATGATATTCGCTGTAGGTTTTTGAGGTATGTACCCTCTATGCCTATACTTTGAAGAGTTTTGATCAAGAAAGGATGCTGTACTTTGTCAAAAGCTTTTTCTGCATCTATTGAGAGGATCATTAGATTCTTGTTCTTTCTTTTGTTAATGTATTGTATCACATTGATTGATTTGCGGATGTTGAACCAACCTTGCAGCCCAGGGATAAATCCCACTTGGTCATGGTGAATAATCCTTTTAATGTACTGTTGGATCCTATTGGCTAGTATTTTGGTGAGAATTTTTGCATCCATGTGCATCAGGGATATTGGTCTGTAATTCTCCTTTTTGATGGGGTCTTTGTCTAGTTTTGGGATCAAGGTAATGCTGGCCTCATAAAATGACTTTGGAAATTTTCCTTCCATTTCTATTTTTTGGAACAGTTTCAGAAGCATAGGTATTAATTCTTCTTGAAATGTTTGGTAGAATTCCCCTGGGAAGCCATCTGGCCCTGGGCTTTTGTTTTTTGGGAGATTTTTGATGACTGCTTCCATTTCCTTAGTGGTTATAGGTCTGTTCAGGTTTTCTATTTCATCCTGGTTCAGTTTTGGTAGTTGATACATCTCTAGGAATGCATCCATTTCTTCCAGGTTATCTAATTTGCTGCCATAGAGTTGCTCATAATATGTTCTTATAATTGTTTGTATTTCTTTGGTGTTGGTTTTGATCTCTCCTCTTTCATTCATGATTTTGTTGATTTGGGTCATTTCTCTTCTCTTTTTGATAAGTCTGGCCAAGGGTTTATCAATCTTGTTAATTCTTTCAAAGAACCAGCTCCTAGTTCCGTTGATCTGTTCTACTGTTCTTTTAGTTTCTATTTCATTGATTTCTGCTCTGATCTTTATGATTTCTCTTCTCCTGCTGGGTTTAGGCTTTATTTGCTGTTCTTTCTCCAGCTCCTTTAGGTGTAGGGTTAGGTTGTGTACTTGAGACCTTTCTTGTTTCCTGAGAAAGGCTTGTATTGCTATATACTTTCCTCTTAGGACTGCCTTTGCCGCATCCCAAAGATTTTGAACAGTTGTGTTTTCATTTTCATTGGTTTCCATGTATTTTTTTAATTCTTCTTTAATTTCCTGCTTGACCCATTCATTCTTCAGTAGGATGCTCTTTAGCCTCCATGTATTTGAGTTCTTTCCGACTTTCCTCTTGTGATTGAGTTCTAGTTTCAAAGCATTGTGGTCTGAAAATAGGCAGGAATGATCCCAATATTTTGGTACCAGTTGAGACCTGATTTATGACCTAGGATATGATCTATTCTGGAGAATGTACCATGGGCACTAGAGAAGAATGTGTATTCCGTTGCTTTGGGGTGGAATGTTCTGAATATGTCTGTGCAGTCCATTTGGTCCAGTGTGTCATTTAAAGTCTTTATTTCCTTGTTGATCTTTTGCTTAGATGATCTGTCCACTTCAGTGAGGGGGGTGTTAAAGTCCCCCACTATTATTGTTTTGTTGTCGATGTGTTTCTTTGCTTTTGTTATTAATTGCCTTATATAAATGGCTGCTCCTATGTTAGGGGCATAGATATTTACAATTGTTAGATCTTCTTGTTGGATAGATCCTTTAAGTAGGATATAGTGTCCTTCCTCATCTCTTATTACAGTCTTTGGTTTAAAATCTAATTTGTCTGACATAAGGATTGCCACCCCAGCTTTCTTTTGGTGTCCATTAGCATGGTAAATGGTTTTCCACCCCCTCACTTTCAATGTGGGGCTGTCTTTGGGTCTAAAATGAGTCTCTTGCAGACAGCATATCGATGGGTCTTGTTTTTTAATCCAGTCTGATAGCCTGTGTCTTTTGATTGGGGCATTTAGCCCATTTACATTCAGGGTAACTATTGAAAAATAGGAATTTAGTGCCATTGTATTGCCTGTAAGCTGACTGTTACCGTATATTGTCTGTGTTCCTTTCTGGTCTATGTTGCTTTTAGGCTCTCTCTTTGCTTAGAGGACCCCTTTCAAGATTTCTTGTAGGGTGGTTTTGTGTTTGCAAATTCCTTTAGTTTTTGTTTGTCCTGGAAGCTTTTTATCTCTCCTTCTCTTTTCAGTGACAGCCTAGCTGGATAGAGTATTCTTGGCTGCATATTTTTCTCATTTAGTGCTCTGAATATATCCTGCCAGTCCTTTTTGGCCTGCCAGGTCTCTGTGGACAGATCTGTTGCCAATCTAATGTTTGTACGCTTGTAGGTTACATATCTCTTCTCCCGAGCTGCTTTCAGGATTTTCTCTTTGTCTATGAGACTCGTAAGTTTTACTATTAGATGTCAGGGTGTTGACCTATTTTTATTGATTTTGAGAGGGGTTCTCTGTGCTTCCTGGATTTTCATGCCTGTTTCCTTCCCCAAATTAGGGAATTTCTCTGCTATAATTTGCTCCATTATACCTTCTGCCCCTCTCTCTCTTTCTTGTTCTCCTGGGATCCCAATTATTCTAATGTTCTTTCGTCTTATGGTATTGCTTATCTCTCGAATTCTGCCCTCGTGATCCAGTAGTTGTTTATCTCTTTTTCTCAGCTTCTTTATTTTCCATCATTTCATCTTCTATATTACTGATTCTCTCTTCTGCCTCATTTATGCTAGCAGTTAGCCCCCCCATTTTTGAATGCACCTCATTAATAACCTTTTTGATTTCTCCTTGGTTGTATTTTAGTTCTTTTACTTCTCCAGAAAGGGTTTCTCTAATAACTTCCATATTTTTTTCAAGCCCAGCTAGTATCTTTAAAGTGATGATTCTGAACTCTAGATCTGACATTGTACTAATGTCCGTATTGAGTAGGTCCCTGGCAGTCGGTACTACCTCTTGTTCTTTTTGTTGAGGTGATTTTTTTCTGTCTTGTCATTTTGTGCAGAGGAGAATAGATTAATGAGAGAACAAAATGCTAGCAGAGTAACAACGTCCCCTGAAAATATACTCTAAACAAATCAGAAAAGACCTGAAGCAGGGGGAAAAGAAAGGGAAAGAGAGAAAAAAGAAAAAGAAAAAAAAGAAAAAGAAAAAGATAAAGATAAAAACAAAAACAAACAAAACAAAGCAACAACAACAACAACAAAAACAGAATGTGATCAAATATGATCAGGCTGGTATATAGATCAGTGCCACACACTAGATTTGGGGTGTATTTTGGTTTTTTAGAAGAAAGTGCCTCCCAAAATTTTAAAGAAAGAAAAAGTTATATATGTACAAAAATAAGGGTTGATATGATGAGGGGATGGAATATGACTGTAAAGATGGAAATTATAAAAAATTTTATGAAAGGAATTGATAAGAAGTTGTTTGAAAAAAGAAAGAAGAGGATTTAAGAAAAGAAAAAAGAAAAAAAAAGGGAGAGGATGTGATCAGGCAGGGGAATAGAAAACACTATATACTAGAGATTTAGGGTATATTTTAATCTGTTAGAAGAAACTATCTCAAAATTTTAAAGAGAGAACAACTTATATATATAAGCCAAAAATACGGGTAACTACTATGAAGGGATAGAATATGATTCTAAAAATGAAAAATAAAAATGTTTTTTTTTAAAAAAGGGATTGATAAGATGTTGGTTGAAAAAGGGAAAAAGAAAAATTCAAAAAGAAAAAAAAAGAAAAAAGTTAAAAAAGAAATTAACTTTGAAAGACTAAAGAATCATGGTAAAAAATCCATGAATTCTATGTGCAGTATTGCCCTAGTGCTGGAGTTCTGCCGTTCTCATTGATCGGTAAACTTGGTCTTGGCTGGCTGTTCTCGCTGATCTTCTGGGGAGGGGCCTGTTGCCGTGGTTTCCAAATGTCTCTGCCGGAGGCGGAATTGCCCCACCCTTGCCCCCTCCCGGCTAAGTAATCTGCTCGGGTTTGCTCTCCGGGGCTTTTGTTCCCTGCGAGCTTTCCGTAGAGCTTTGGAGGCGGAGAGTGAAAATGGCGGCCTCCCAATCTCCGCCCCGGAGGAGCCGAGAACTCGGGGCTCCGCTACTCAGTGAGCCCCCAGAGAAAAGCTGTCAGTCACTCCCGTCTCCCTGCTCTCCGGCCGCACTCTGTGCTCACCCGGCCTTTGACCGCGCGTTTCTCTCTCCGCCACCCGACCCAGTTTGGAATCTCCAAACCCAGCAGATCCCTGCGGTGCACTCCCGCGCGGCTCCTCCCGGGGGAGGAAGGTGAGTCTCCCCGGATCTGCCGCTTGTTCAGTCCCTGCTGGAGGAGCAGGGGCCCGACTGTGCCGCGGATCCCGTTTTATGGCCACCCCGAGCTGAGAGCCCGCGCCTGGGCTCCGCCTCTGCAGCCGTCTTCCCTGCTCCGTTACCTGGGAGCTCTGCCACACTCAGGCACCCCCGGTCTTTCTGTGACCCCGAGGGTCCTGAGACCACACTGTCCCGGAGGGTTCCACCCCCCGCTTAGCCACCAGAGTGACGTCCCTCAGCGGAGCAGACTTTTAAAAGTTCCGATTTTGTGCTCCGTGGTTCTATCACTTGCCAGAAGCGACCAACGGAGGTCCCCTCTCCCGCCGTCTATCCTCCCGAATATCGCCTCGGATTCACTTCTCCGTACGTCCTACCTTCCAAAAAGTGGTCGCTTTTCTGATGAGAGAGTTGTTGCTCTTCTTTTCTTCGATCTCCTGTTGGGTTTGTAGATGTTCAGAATGGTTTGATCCTTATCCAGCTGAATTCCTGAGAGACGAAATCCAGGTCTCCTACTCCTCCGCCATCTTGCTCCGCCCCCCCTCCTTATGATGTTCTTAATAATATATTCTTTTCTCTGGCTTACTTTATTGTAGGAATACAGCATATAATACATATGACATACAAAATACATGTTAATCAACTGTTGATATTATCAGAAAGGCTTCTCGGTCAACAGTAGGCTATTAGTAGTTTGTTTTTAGGGGATCAAAGCTATATGTGGATTTTCAACTGTCAGTGCCCCTAAACTTCACATTGTTCAGGGGCCAAACCATAATTACTTCATTCCTATGTCATCCTTTCCCTGCATTTGAAATTCACTGAAAAGCAAAGTTGTAAGCTGAAGCTAGGCAGATATGCAATGTACTCCCTTTTGTGATGTACCGTTCTTAAGTACATTTCTTGTGGTTGTTTGAGGTTGCATCCTAAATTATTACCCTTTTGGCTCTACACCCAAAGCCTGCACGTGCTTACAATCCAAAACAGTCAGCTGGAGCCACAAACTTCACTAAGCATAGGTTCTACTTTAATGGCAGACTATCCTCTAATCACATCAACATTTCGTTATTTTGGACAATTGAAATTAAATTTAAAAACCAAGACCCAGACCAAAGAGAGAGAGAGAGAGGGAAAAAAGGTACAATATGGTTTAGGGCTAATAACAGAAGTAAGGGGACTATTTTACCTGACAGTGTTATTGACATGATCAGGCACAGAGAGAGGATTTCAAATATTGGTGGACACAAGAGTCTACTCAAGAGCTTGTTTAAAAAGTTAATTTCTTCTCATCTCCCCCACCCCCATTAAAATTCAGCAGTTCTTTGTTGGGTCTTCGTTACCTGTGTTTTCTTTTTTTTTATTATTTAAAAAAAAAATTTTATTATTATGTTGATCACCATACATTACATCATTAGTTTTTTTTTTTTAAAGATTTTATTTATTTATTTGAGAGAGAGAGTGAGAGAGAGAAAGAGCACAAGAGGGAGGAGAGGGAGAAGCAGACTCCCTGCTGAGCATGTAGCCCCATGCGGGACTCGATCCCGGGACTCCAGGATCATGACCTGAGCCGAAGGCAGTCGCTTAACCAACTGAGCCACCCAGGCGCCCCACATCATTAGTTTTTGATGTAGTGTTCCATGATTCATTATTTGCGTATAACACCCAGTGCTCCATGCAGAACGTGCCCTCTTTAATACCCATCACCAGGCTGTGTTTTCGGTAAGTGCTCTGGGTGACTGTGAGGCAGGTGGTCCCCTGGGCAGACTTTAAGAACCCCCTGCTGGCGGGTGAGAAAATGAGCAAGAAAGAGGCTCTCAAAGAATTGTGTGATGATTTGTGAGCACTGTGACTTATAGGGAGCAGGACTTTTATTCTGATTTTTTTCTGCTTCTAACTGTTCTAGGCTGTGCAGCATAGCAGAAATGGGCATCACTCCCCTCAGAATGCCCTGGCAACAGCCTCGTACCCCGCTGTAGAGATGTGAGTGAGCTTGAAGAAGTTAGCCAGATTTCACTGTGTCGTTGCTCTGTTTCAACCCAGACTGGACTATGGCCGTCCACGTCTGATGTTGGTCACTTGGAGTCAGTGCAGACTCCACAAGGGAAGGGCTCGGACAAGACCGTCCTCACCTTAGATGTCAGCTACAAGTGGAGCCCCCAGGCCCACCTATACTCTGGCTGACTGGGTATAAATTCAGGGCTACCTACAACCACCTCATGTTTGATAATTCTCTAGAATGACTCACAAAACTCTCAGGAAGTGCTCTACTTACTATTACAGGTTTTTTTGTTTGTTTGTTTGTTTGTTTGTTTTTTATAAAGGATACACATAGGGTGAAGTCTGGGATGGTCAGGGAATCAGACCTTCTGTGATATTATGATTTATAATAATATATATTTGACTTTTTCCCTCTTTGTGGCACAGACCTCCTAAAACCTTTGGAATCACCTGTTACAAGAGTGATAAAGGTATCTTATGTCAGTAGAGTGAATTTGGAAAGCACCTAGGTAACGGAATCTGGTAGCTAGGGGAACCAATGGTGTGAGCACAGGGTTGTAATTTTAAGGCCCACCCCCTGACTTCTAGGGAGGAAAGAGGCACTGGAGGTTCAACTGATTGCCAATAGTCCATGATTTAATCAATCATGACTATGTAATGAAGCCTCCATAAAAACTCTAAGGGAAGGGGTTTGGAGAGCTTTCAGTTGGTGAACCTGTGGAGATTAGGGGAGAGTGATACCCCCTGGCAGTATAGAGGAGCTCTGGATTCCCTCCCACATGCCCTGTGCATTTCTTCCATCTGGCCGTTCCTGAATTTTATCCTTTTACAATAACCCAGCAATCTAGTTAAATAATTTTCTTGATTTTTATGAGCCACGTCTAGCAAATTAATCAAACTCAACTCGGGGGTCATGGGAACCTCTGACTTTAGAGCCAGTCCATCAGAAGCACAAATAACCTAGACTTGCTTGTGATTGATCTCTGAAGGGAGTGCAGACTTTTTGGACTGAGTCCTTAACCTCTGGAGTCTGACGTTACTTCCAGGTAAATAGTGTCAGAATTGAATTGAGCTGTAGGACATCCAGCTGGTGTAAGAGAATTGCTTGGTGTGGGACCCCCCCCACACACCGGCACACACCCTGGAACTGGAATTGGAATCATTACCTTCCATGTGCTCTCCCTGTGGAATCGGGGTATATTACCCTCCTAAGGCATCAGCATGTTCACCAATCAAGAAGCTCCTCTGAGGGCGCCTGGGTGGCTCAGTTGGTTAAGCGACTGCCTTCGGCTCAGGTCATGATCCTGGAGTCCCTGGATCGAGTCCCACATCGGGCTCCCTGCTCAGCAGGGAGCCTGCTTCTGCCTCTGACCCTCCCCCCTCTCATGTGCTCTCTCTTTCTCATTCTCTCTGTCTCAAATAAATAAATAAAATCTTAAAAAAAAAAAAAAAAAGAAGCTCCTCTGAGTTCTGGTGTCCAGAGATTTTATTGGGGTTCATTAAGTCATTGATTATGTGATTGATTTCTAACCCCCTTTCTTCCCTAGAGGTAGGGCTGGCCGGAAGTTCCAATCCCCTAATCACAAAGCCCCTCTTGAAGCTATCTAGGGGCCCACCAGGAGTCACCATTGGCCTAAGAAAGATGCTCCAGTCATTCTAGAAATTGCAAGGGTTTTTTCCAGGGTCTGAGGACAGAGGACAGATATATTATTATATCACAGTTGTGAAAGGCATAGATGTGTTTAAGTGTGTGTGCATGTGAACCTCAATGAGCACTACCCATCCTGTTGGAGTCTGGAAACAGAAAAACAAGACTGGGGGTGCCTGGCTCGCTCAGTCATTAAGTGACTGCCTTCAGCTCAGGCCATGATCCTGTGGTCCTGGGATGGAGCCCAACGTCAGGCTCCCTGCTCAGTGGGGAGCCTGTTTCTCTCTTTGCCTGCCACTGCCCCTGCTTGTGCTCTCTCTCTCTGTCAAATAAATAAATAAAATCTTAAAAAAAAAAGAAAAGGGAAAAAGAAAAACAAGACTGATAGTGAGGAGGTCAGAGAGTCCTCTTGGATGCAATGCACCCAAGGTATAAAGTTTGAGACCTCCCTGGCAAGCATTTCAACATAGAAACTTTCACCCTGAAAAAGGTTTATAGCAAACACCCTCCTCCTCCTGATTCCCATTTCCTTCTTCTTTTCCTTTTTTTCTGGTTTTTTTTTTTTTTTTTTTTCTTTTTCTTCAGTACCCTAATTGGTTGGAACAGACTGAAAAACTGTATGAGCCCATTAGGACCTTAATTACCTGTTAAAGATGAGAGCATCCAGTGAGGGACAACAGCACTTAATCCTTTGAGGGAAACTAATTGAAATTTCTCTTTTGAATCCATGCCCGAATAGGTTGGGTGAGGACGTCAAACCCAGACTCAGACATGAGCAATACTAATGCCTTCAGGATGAGTTAGGACACAAAGAGGTTGCCCAGTGAAGGAATGAGAAGTTCAAGTCCAGTTCAGTGCTTTTCTTTCCTCCTGAGCTGAAGCCTGTGGACTACGAATTTTGAGAATAAAAAGAACTATATAAATGCAGAGAAACATTATCATAATTACTTTTGGCATAGAAATATTTTTAGCTAATGTTATTTTAGTAAGAGCTGCTGTCAAGGGGGAGAAGGCAAATCATTTAAAGCAAAAGTTTGTTCTGATGTTCTCTGAATTAATGTCCCCCCGCCTGTTCTGCTGGCTATTTCAAAGCCTGTGAAGCAGCCTAATAGGGTAGCCTGCCTGTTACTCAGTCCCAGACATCACATTGGGCAACTTTCTATGCCAGACATAGCACTTAATATTGCAGGGAAAGGGGGGAAGGTGATGGAACAGTCTGTCCTCGGGGAGCTTACAGCTTAGGGGTGTAGAGAGCCAGACATCTGGACAACAAAAATACTAGGCAGAATGACATCTGGGTGCAAGCATGTTATGTGGGTGCAAAAAGCAGGGCTTAGATAATTGCAAGGACAGATGCAGAAACAGTCCTTCCTGGGAAGGTGGCATTTGAGCAGGTGTTAAAAAAGGCTGTATAGAATCATATGGGGTTACAGAGGAAAAGGCATTCCAGGCCAAGGAGAGAGCCTGAACAAAGGTGGGGAGTTCTGAAAATGCCTATGATAAAACATGTAAATATGGAGTTTTGCCATATAAACCTGATAAAATTATATACTTTAAAAAATTCTGCAGAGGCATTTTCCAGGTTGGAAACACTTTCTTTTCACCCCTCCTCTTTTTTTTTTTTTTTTTTTTTTTCCAATAACAGTGGTTCTCAAAATGTGTTATTTAGTCCATCAGCATCAGTATCAACTGGGAACAGTCTAGAAATGTACATTCTCAGACCCCTTTCAGGGTGACTGTGCTAGAATCTCTGTGGTGGGTTCCAACAAACTGTTCTGCCAGGTTCTCCAGGTGATTCGGATGCATGTTAAGGTCTGAGAACACATGACACAACTCAGTGATTGTTCTCCTTCTTTTTGGTCAATTCTCCTTTCCCTGATGGCTAGTCATGTTTTTCCCTTCTCTTCTTAAGTTTCCTATCTACTTCCATCGTTCTTTCTTTGGGCAGGTAATTTCCTGCACAGAGGGGAACAAATGTGACCAAGAAGGAAAACTTCCAGCTTTTCTCACAATCATCTCAGGGGCCCTTCTTCTCCTTCCCCTCCTGTGTCCCAGCAAGAGATGCCCGTTTCTCATAGTCCAATGGCTCCTTCCATTGTGTCTTCCACAAAGGCTCCCAGGTTTTGCTCTGCCACTCATCCTCTCTCCTAGGCATCTCCCATTTCTCCTTCCTTACTGGCCCAATTCTCACTGCTTATGAATGTGGACAATCTCCAAAGAAAATAATGATAGTAATAATAATAACTACTTAACAACTACAAAAATCTTCTCTCGATTCTATCTTCCTTAAAAAGTATCACTCTCTCTTCAGCTTTTGATTGTCAAACTCCTTGAACTCAGGAAAATAAAGTTGATACCAAAATTCAGTGATAAATATTTGGCTCTAATTCTATTTGCAATTTCTATAGTTTTTGATTGTTTTGAATGTTTCCTGCACTTAAGTTTGGTCCTTTGTTGGTCTCTGGACTCTTACC
Source organism: Mirounga leonina (assembly GCF_011800145.1). Lineage (NCBI taxonomy): Eukaryota > Metazoa > Chordata > Mammalia > Carnivora > Phocidae > Mirounga > Mirounga leonina. Next base: position 7,903,896 of record NW_023270320.1, read on the forward strand.
AATTCCTGATTCTCCTTTGCTTCTGCTGTTTATTATCCTACACTTCTGGTCCTTGCTACTCTGTTCCTTAATCTCTGTTCCACCTGTTTTAAATGGTTCCCTGACCGATACTGGTAACTTACATGGGGTCAACTACTGACTGTATCTTGTTTACTATTAAATCTATGGTTAGGGATGCCTGGGTGGCTCATTGGTTAAATGTATGCCTTCAGCTCAGGTCATGATCCCAGGGTCCTAGGATTGAGTCCCTCATCCAGCTCCTTGCTTAGCAGGGAGGCTGTTACTCCTTCAGCCTCTCGCTCCCCCTGCTTGGTCTCTCTCTCTCTCTCTCTCTCTCCAACAAATAAATAAATCTATGGTTAAATTTCTGACAGCCATTCTGAAGTGAAACCCTAATTTTAACTGTCAATTGGACATTTGCACATCAAAACTGGACTCTTCATTCCCCTGAATTATTTTCTTAAATCTTAATTCATGGAAACTAATTAATATATCAGGTCAAAAACATGGGAGTAATCCCAATCCTTTTATTTATTCAAAAACCCACACTTATTTTGTTTCCAAAGCCCATAAATTCAACCTTGGAAATGGTTATAAATTGTGTCTTATTTGGTTGTATATCTGGTAGCATAATATCATGCTGAATAACCCTCCTGCTAAAACAAAAACAAAAATAAAAACAACTCTCCTCCTATAAAAGTACTAGAATACACACACTACCACCACCACCAACATGATCAAAATCCAGAAAAAACAGGGACTCCAAATATTGAATTTAACAAATACAGTATATAGGGGCACCTGGGTGATTCACTCAGTTAAGCATCTGACTCTTGATTTTGGCTCAGGTCATGATTTCAGGGTTGTGACTGCAACAAGCTCTGCACTGGGTGGGGATTCTGCTTGAGATTCTCTTTACCCCTTCCTCTGCCCCTCCCCCCACTATGCTCTCTATCTCTCAAATAAATAAATAAATCTTAAAAATATAAATAATAAATTATATAAAATAAGTGTATTTTACATATTTAAAGACATAAATGAGTAGATTAAAAATATGAATAAAAAGCAGTAGACTGTAAAATTACCAAGTAGATTTCAAAAAGAACCAAATAGAACTTTACAATGTAAATATATAATTGAAATTAAAACCTCAATAAAAAGGGTTAAACAGGAAATTAGACACTGCTAGAGAGAGAATTAGGGATTTGGAGAATAGTTCTGAAGAAATTCTTAAGACTGAAACTCAGAAAAAAAGAATATATAAAAAAGAGATTAAGAGATGTGAAAGATATAGAGAAGTCTGTTATATGTCTAATTGAACTCCAGAAGGAGGAGAGAGAAATAATGGGGGACCAAGAAAGAAAGTCTGGAGTATTTGAAATTGATTAAAACTTCCAATCCTCAGTTTCAGAGAACTTAAAGATCATAAGGAGTAGAAACAAGAGACCTTTACCTAAATATCATGAAACCCTAAACAGAAAGAATAGTCAGAAGGGAAAAATAAATGACCTCCAGAGGAAGAATTAGAATGACTTATGATTCTCAAGTTCAAAGTCAAGAATCAAATGTAAATTGACCTCTTTCCCCACTCCTCTGGCTTCCTTTATGCCTCCATAATTTCTCACCTGATTTATATTGTACATACCTCCAGTCTCCTATTCTCCCTCTTCACATTGCATTCTACCTTACTGCCAATTATATCATCCCCATATTGCTAAAAGAATCCATTAAAATTTAATCATTCCACTCTGTTCCTTAAGATTTCTGTTGGTTTCCTATTGCAAACACAATTAGTTGCAAATTGTTTATTTCGGGATTCAAGACCATTTCCTGGCCATTTCAGCAGACATTTTTCATTTATAGTTTTTTCCAGTTCCCCTGAGTTCCTGCCTCACTGAACTTCTCACCAGATCCTGAATTCAAAGGCTCCTTAATGCCTTTGAAAATGCTGTCCTTTCTCTAAGGTCTGACCACTACATCCTCTAAGGCCACTTCTCTTTCCTTGCCTATTAGCATCTGTATTAGTCTCTGAGGGCTGCCAAAACAGAACAGCATAGTTTGAGGGGCTCAAACAACAGAAATTACTTTTCTTACAGTTCTAGAGGCTGGAAGACCAAGATCAGGTGCCAGCAGCACTGGTTTCTCAGATGTCTCTCCTGGGTTTGTAGATGACTGCCTTTTTGCTGTGTCCATACATGTTTTTTCCTCTGTGCATGTGTCCTCATGGTGTTTCTTTCTCTTCTTATAAGGACGTCCGTCTTACTAGATTATAGTTTCATCTTATGAATTCATTTAATTTTAATTACCTCCTTAAAGGCCCTAACTCCAGAGATTGGGGGAGACACCAGTCAGTCCATAATGAAGGAGTGCAAAATGTATGACCCCAATATATGCCACTTTGGCATGTGGATTGTTTTGAGTTAAAGACAGTCAAGACCCAACAGTCTTAAGAAAAACTTTTATCTCTCCCTTAACTACTTAAAAATGATTTAGATAGGGAGCCAGGCCCAGAAAGAGAGCTATGGCCAGAGATAACTTTTTATTGGAAGGCCTTTCTATATGGTAGGCAAATATCTAATTACCACATATCTGCTTCTTCTTATTGCCCTGTGAATTACCTCCTCCCCTTTGAAGCCCCAGGCCCCTATCCAGTTCCTTAGCTCAGGATGGCATGTAAGCCTCAATTGCCCAACTTGTTCTTTGGTCTCATATTTTTTATGGGTCTCCTATATGTACATAATTAAACTTGTTTTTCTCCTACTGATCTGTCTTATATCAATTTGATTAATAGACCAACCAAAAAAATTTTTCCTCCCCTACAGTAACAACCTCCCCTTATCTTTGAAGATCCAATCTCTTTGAATTATCCTCTGAATCTTTTCCTGAAGATCGTCAGCACTGCTCTATCCTGCCCAGTAGGTATTTTTCATAAAAGGGTGACTGTAACCATAACTGTGAGTGATAGTATACATATGTAGAACTCAAGAACTGTGAGCCCTTTGAGGTCAGGGACCACATTCCTTTCTAATTTGAATCCACAGAATCTAGAACGCCTGTTTTATAAAATTACTCAATAAAAGTGAAAGTAGCAGATAAAAAAATCAAGAGCCTAAAGTATGGATTCGATCTATTGTGGTATTGTTTATAGTTTAAAGGAGTACTCTCCTTTAGGCAAAACAACTCTATCAATATATGCTACCTTCTGAGAAAGTGATTAAAATTTACCATCCATGTATGCACACCTCCCAAATCTCTGGTTCCCATGGTAACTGGACAAGCTTCACATTAGGTATGTAGACACTGTTCCAGAGAGGGGGTGGGGAGGTGGTGAGTAGAAATAACTATTGTAGGCAGCAAATTCTTTGTTCCCTGTTCCTCATGCATAATGCATGCAGATTATGAAGGATTTCGCCCCTCAGGATGAAGCACCTATAGCTACAGTTACGCTGGTTGATTTTTAGGATGTGCTTGCCTCTAATATACCCGACCTAGTCTTCCATAGTGGCTTTTCTTCTTGCACCTGTGCTCCCTTACTTTTTTTTGCTGTTGGTAGGACTGCAGATCAAAATGAGGGAAAATTGTAGTGGGCGGGGGGGTGGTGGGGTGGTGGGAGGGGTCCACTGGTATTTTATTTCTTCAGGAGATTCTACATAGTAGATGCAAGTTAGCTTTTGGAGCAGTCAGTTTTGGAAAGTGGGTTCCATTGCAAGAGATTCTTTTGTATGGAGAGAGGTGGGGAAGGCTACCTGTAACTAACAAAGATCCTTCTCATTTTCATTGTCACTTACGACAAATATGAAATTCAAAGACATCCACAACAGCCTGTTTTAAAATACAGGTTTTATTATTATTCAGAGATGGTGAGGCCAACAGATCAGCAGAGGATTGCCACTGAAAAGATCATTTGTTATTCACAGTTCCTAACAGCCTCCTCACCCCGTAAGGGGGCCACACAGGAAAGTACCAGGTTCTGTAAGGAGGCAATGAGGGGAAAATGTGAGCAAGAGTCTTTACTGTCATTTCTGTGGGAAGAAATGGGTCTGATAGGGCTTAGATTTGGATAATTTCAGCAGGCTCTGTCTGGGCCATAGGAGATTGGGTGTCTCTTCGCTGGCCCTGGGGGATGAAGGCAGGTGGACAGTGGCCCTGACAGTGAAAGTCTGATAGAGGAAGTCATTGGGGGTGTGAACTTTGGGTTGGTTAATTTGCATAGGAAAGGTGGGCTCACAGCCAAGTCAGTTACTATCTCCAGGAACTGGCTAGCCCTGGAAGGGACAGACCCTCCAGGGTCAGCAAGGTCCTGAATGTCAAAGCAGCAGAATACAAAGACGTGTGTAATACACGACCCTTGGCACTCAAACCCAAACAAACTTAGGAAGTTTTCAATCTTTGTCAGAGATAAAATGAAAGATAAAAGAAATTGGCAGAACAGGGTGGACAAAAAAAGAAATAACTCTTCAAAAAAAGTTGCGTTTCTGTCTTCCAAAAGGGTTAGTCAAACAAGTCAGTGGGGAGATGGACAACTCCATGGATAGATCTGCCACAGGCAGCAACAGCACCCCCACCCATTAACCCAGCTGATGCTGTCAGTCAAGATGTCATCTTCTGTGGGGGATCTCTTTTAATTTTATGAGAAAACAGTTGCTATAATATCTTGCAGGTTTTGATTCCTCTGAACATAAAGATTAGAAAACGCTGGTTTTTTTCCTATTAAAAAAGAAACTGAAACACCAAAACTTAATGTCCTGGTAGGAGTTTAGTACAATAATAAATGAGTAGATAAAGCTCACCTCAGAACATCACTTGACTTGATAAGGGTAATTTGCACGTTTCCATTCCATGCCGTCCTTTCTGGGCTGGCATATTTCTTCTCTGCTGTCTGTCCCTTTGGCACCCTGCAAAGCAGCTGCTTATCTGATTCTTTCTGCACACTCGTTGCTGCTGAGAAAACACATCGCACAGCCTGCCTTGCATGTGTTGCCTTGAATTATCTCTCCGTTTTACCACTTGCTGGAAAAACTGCATCTCAGCAGTGCCCCAGTTCCCCTGGGAAAGACATCCATCAACACAGACCTGTTTTTCCCCTTAGGTACCTGTCCATTTTGCTGCCTCTTATTAAGCCTCACAGGTTCCTATTCATCAAAATCATGCCAAGGAAGCCTTGAATTCTTTCTGAGGTGCATATTCAGCAGAACGCCAAGGAAGAGCAGAGACACACAGAAAGCACTGAAAGAATGTGCAAATTAGGCTACCTATTTTCATTCAAAAGACCCAAAGATACAAAGCCATGAATTGGAGTTTTAAATAAAACCCATTTCTGACTCATTAGGAGCACCATGCCTACCCTTCTGTTATGAACTATCCAAAGAAGTAGGGAAGTTAGTGGTAGAAAAACAAAGTCAGGAATATCCTAAGAGTTGTAGTTCAGTAGGGAAGGATGCATGGACTTTTGTTTATCTACCTTTCTACATACCTACCTATCTCCATAGAATACCTAACACATTTGAAATAAATGTGAATGGGAAAATGTCACTTGTCATGTTAAAAAATATTAGAAGGAAAGGATACCACGATGGGAACTGTGACCTGACTGCACCTTTGAAATCACTTTGAATTGGATTGCATGTCCAATGTAATAGATTACCTAGGAATTGAACTGTAATTAGATTTAGGAAGATGTTAATGATTCTACTATGTTTAGGAGAAATAATCACCTGGCAGTGAGGACATGTCTTGCAGCTCCATAGTGGCTGGAGGCGGATGTCGTCACTGATGGGAAGCCAGAAGACAGGATGCTTCTCCTAAGGGGAAAGGATAAATATACTTGAACTGCTAAAGAAAAAAAGGCACGGAGCCACATTCTAGGAGCTGTTCTCGTGGATGTGTGTTCAACTCTTCTCAGGATATGCTGGCCTTGATTGGAGGCTCAACTGATGAGGGGGAAGCAGACAGCTGTGTGCCAGGACAGGTGAGCATAATTCCTATGGTTGTCAGGTGCAAAGTCTCTAAAGTCCCTGGGCTTAGTGGTTGACATAAAGAATGGTTTTTGTCGGGGCACCTGGGTGGCTCAGTCATTAAGTGTCTGCCTTCGGCTCAGGTCATGATCCCGGGGTCCTGGGATCGAGCCCTACATCGGGCTCGCCCCTGCCTGATGCTCCCCCTACTTGTGCTCTCTCTCTCTCTGTCGGATTAAAAAAAAAAAACAAGTAAAAAAAAAAGAATGGTTTTTGTCTAATGTGGAAGAGTGGCATCAGACTACAGGACAGAAGAAAACAAAGGAACAGAGAAAAGAAGAAAGTTCCAAGAGGAAGAAGAGGTGGATATCATTTTGGCTCTCTCTTTGGGCAAAGTTTGAAGATTGCTTTCTATCCCTAATACTCTCTTTGTCCACCGAATGTTATCTAATAAATGAGGAGACAAGCATTGGCAATGATGCCAAGGATGCCTTTTGAGGGACCAAGCAAGAGAAGCATAGAAAATGCAGCTGGAGTCCATGTTATTCGTCACTAGTTCTCGAAGGAGATCAGCTGGCTCAAAAGAAAAGCAAATCTATGAGGTTTTCCCCCCCCCCATTTTGACATAACCTGGTTTTTCTAGAATTTGTTTTTTTGGCTGTGGTTTTGAGATGATACACTCTCCATCATGTTCTCTTTTTTTTAAGATTTTATTTACTTAGAGAGAGAGAAGGAGCGAGCAGAGGGGCAGAGGGAGAGGGAGAAGCAGACTCCCTGCTGAGCAGGGAGCCAGATGTGGGGTTCTATCTATCATAAACAACATTGGATATTGACCATAAATGGAACTAGCTCCAGCTCCCAGAGAATCACTGAAGGGGGAGGGGAGGCTCTGCCTGGGTCCACCTGATTTTCATCAGTTCTGCCATGGGCTATGCTTTCTGGAAATATATATATGCTGTAATTATTTAGGTTACTCAGAAGTGAATATAGTATTCGCAAATAAAGAGCCTATGAGATGAGATTTGAGATTCTAAAATGAAGTCAAAAAGGAAGGAATTGGAAGAGATTGTTTCATTGATTACATTCATATAGGTTTAAAGGATTTATGTTCAAATGTGTACCTGTATCATCCCTACCCAGAACATAGTCTGTGCTCCCAAGATTATCTGGCTCAGTTGTAAAGATATTTGTGCATTTAAAATTCTTACACTTGTTTTTTTTTTTTAAAAGATTTTATTTATATATTTGCGAGAGAGAGAATGAGAGACAGAGAGCACGAGAGGGAGGAGGGTCAGAGGGAGAAACAGACTCCCCACTGAACAGGGAGCCCGATGCGGGACTCGATCCCGGGACTCCAGGATCATGACCTGAGCCGAAGGCAGTCGCTTAACCGACTGAGCCACCCAGGCGCCCTCTTACACTTGTTTTATATTGCACTAGGTAACAATGGGTGAGAAAAAAAGGCAAAAACATTGGCAAAAAGATCCCAAAGACCTGAAAAATGGTCTCTGGGCATAAACATCCTTTCATTTCCTTCAATTTATGCTAGTGAAAAGTTACCTTAGAAGAGTGGCACCTGAGGGAGCCTTGGGTGTCTGAGGATCTCTGACTCAATTCAGGTGTACATTCAAATCTCCCCTCACCCTTCTCCTCATGAACATCCCCCAATGAGCAACAAACATCTTGTAATCTGTGCCTTTCTAAACAAGGCAAATAAGGACATAAGCTTAGCTCACTCTTTGAGCAAAGTTTGCTGATTGCTTTCTATACCTGCTACCCTCTTTGGTGATAGAATTTTACTGGGATAAACAAGGCAGAATTCTTCTGTACTCCAGGTAAAAACAAAGTTTTCTGTCAGAACTGCAGATTATTCTGCTGTCAGGCATTTTCTGTCCTCCCGTCAAATGGCCTCTCACTCTGGGCAGTGTGTCCTACGGTCAGCCGAGTCACTCAAGTGTCCTAGAAGCCGGCAGCCAGGCAGCTGCAGGACCCGACCTTCTCAGGCCTCCTGTGTTCTCACCTCTTCCACGAGGAGCTTCTGAATGATCCCGATGCTTCCCACCAGCTCAAAAATTGTAGTCCTGTGTTTCTGTCGTTTAATTGCAAAAGTTTTTCACGTTGGCTGTTCTCTCAGAGAAATGTCAGAAATTCAGGACTCACAATACAACAATTACTTTTTAGATGGAGTCACTTTCAGGAAACGGATTATGATAGTGATTTGCCATTTTAGTCCGCGGACTTTCAGAGGAGTGCCTGAGAAAAACCTATTTTTTTATTTTTAAGATTTTATTTATTTATTTGAGAGAGAGCACAAGCAGGGGGAAGGGCAGAGGCAGAGGGAAAGGCAGACTCCCAGCTGAGCAGGGAGCCTGAGACCAGGCTCGATCCCAGGACCCTGGGATCATGCCCTGAGCTGAAGGCAGATGCTTAACCAACTGAGCCACCCAGAGAAAAATTTTGCTCCCAGCATTTTCAACCATGTTTTTTTGGAGATACGCAAGGTCTTTTGCAAAAAAATTTTTAGAAAGATTGCTCAAAGCTTGTTCATGGAACTTTATTATTATTTTTCCCGTAGAACCTTATTTTAAGACTTTTGAGGCTGTAGGTCATTGAAAGGAGACCCAAGGTTTTCTTATTTTACTTGAATGTGTGGCTGTGGCGAATGTGTGTGTCTGAATGTGAGTGTGTTCAATCCACTTGCAGATGGAATCATTTAAGACACTCTCTGCTTATCTAAGTGATAATCTATGGGATTTTCAAAGCTTGGAAAGCAAGGAGTAGCTTTTAAATAGGTGTTTTGTAAAAAGTTGATCCAGGCATAAACACAAAAGGTTTTATTCAAACCCTGCCAGTTGCATTCCAGCAAGCTCCTGCGCACATTCATATACACACATGCGGCCTCCAGAGGGAACCCTGCTTCCAGTGGTCAGAATTAATTTCAAGAATGCTGAGTTTTAATTTGTCATTCAGTATGCAGCCCAGCTATGGCTTAAATAGCTGGGCAGGAGGGACGCACCACCATCCCAGCCCCTGCTGGTCAGTAACACAGTAGAAGCAAAGGGAAAAATGAGTCCAAAAGAAAGAGAAGGAGCAGCAGGGGTTCTGGATTTCCAATACGCTCAGGTTCCAAGATCCTGTGTTTTGATAAAGAGCCTCAGGAGACTAATAGACGCTGTATTTTCAATCTGATTTGTGACATATTTCCATTCTTTGTCTTTGTTCTTTGTCTTGTGTTTTGGTTTTTCATCATAGACATTTTTGCTCTTGTCTGAGAAAATTATGGCATAAAACTTTTAGGAACTTAACATTGAAGCTTGAGCTGAGTGAAGGGCAGAAATTTAGCAGGCAACCCACCAGTCTGAGAGTACTGTTTTGACTTACAAAAATAAAATAAGATAGGGAAATATCTGGAGAGAGAAAATGTTGTTTTCTCCTGAACTACCTGATATCACCTTCCAAATTATAATCCTTTTATTTGAAAATGGATTTTTTTTTTAATTTATTTATTTATTTGAGAGAGAGAGAATGAGAGAGAGCACATGAGAGTGGGGAGGGTCAGAGGGAGAAGCAGACTCCCCGCCGAGCAGGGAGCCCGATGCGGGACTCGATCCCGGGACTCCAGGATCATGACCTGAGCCGAAGGCAGTCGCTTAACCAACTGAGCCACCCAGGCGCCCGAAAATGGATTTTTTTAATCAGCGCTTGTTTATATCAAATTATACCTGCATGTAGTTCAAAGCTCCAAATTATTTCTTTCTACAGGGCTTCTTACAAAAAACAGCATTCTGACCTTCTCCCTTTTTGAATTCCCCAAAAGCAACACTTTTCAACTCTTCAACTGATGTTCAATGAATTTACCTATATATCTCTAAATAACATGCATTTATTTTTGCTTAATTTTTCAGTTTTAGATATCTCCCTGCTATGAGAGGTTAGCTGTCTTTGACCACTGCTTCACCCCAAGTACAGACATACATTATAGTCCTCCTATTCACACGATCTCCCAATATACTTGTATTATGATTTTGGTTACAGTATTCTGTGTTTATATTATGACCAAGCAACACACTCCACAGCTAAACCATGATTGCTTTTATTTTCCTGTACACCATGTTTTCCTTCCCTGGAGTTAATAATTATTTTCCTTTGCTGATTTGTCTGTTCTGTGGTGTGTGTGTGTGTGTGTGTGTGTTTTAATTAAGAATAAATCTTGAGGGGCGCCTGTGTGGCTTAGTCAGTTGGGCATCAGACTCTTGATTTCAGTTCAGGTCATGATCTCAAGGTCATGGGATTGAGCCCCACATCAGGCTCCATGCTCAGCTTGGAGTCTGCTTGTCCTTCTCCCTCCTCCCATCCTCCCACCCCCACTTGTGCTCTCTCTCCCTCATAAATAAATAAATAAATAAATAATAAAATATTTTTTTTGAAAAAGACCCTTGAGCCTCTCATTCAGTGGTAAATCTCTACCCAACATGTTTAACACATTAAGTGTTCTATCAATTTCATATTTTTGAAGAAATCTTTCCTGGAGTTTTCTTATTTGCTCTTATGTGATTGGTATACAGTTATCACCTTGCCATCCTTCTTCATTATTACCCTGGTAGTTTCCTTTGCTCCTCTTCATACTGGATTTCCCATTTTCCTGAATCCCATGCATTCTTCCTCTTCTGATTATTTGTTTAATTTGCTTAATGAGATATATTTTTTCTATATCTTCTCAAGAAAGAGTGCATGAGAGGTAAATTTTCAAGACAATATTTATGCCTGCCTAAAAATGGCTTTATTCTATCCTCATGTTTAGTTGCTAGCTTAGCTAAGTATAACATTTTAGATTGAGAATCATTTGATAGTGTGGGAATTAATATTTTTTTAAAAGCACAACAATACCCAGATGTAATAGTCAGCTTGTGCTAAGCCCTGCTGCAGTAACAAACCACCCTCAAAATCTCATTCATTTTACAGCAACAATAGTTTATTTCTCACTCACGTTTTATACTGTCAGCAATGAGTCATCTGTAATTGGGATTCATGTGCCTTCTCACTTCAAGATCCAGGAAGAAATAGCAGTTCCTGTCTGAGCCTCACCATTTTTGTGGCAAGGAAAAAAGTAACGAGGTTGGGGGTATCATATGATTCTTGAAGCTTTTGCTCAAATGTCATTGACCAAAGAATGCCCATGTCAAGCATGGCAGTGGAGTGGGAAACTGCATTTCTAACACAGGAAGATAATACAAGTTATCCATCAACTGGAGGGAATTTATTATCCTCTTACGGGAAGGGGAATAAATAATTAGGAAAAATATTACAAGTACACAGATAAAGTTAACGGTAGGGACTTTTATATTTGTCATGGAGGACTTTTTATAGCCTGTTTTTTTGAGTTTTTTTTTTTTTTTTTTAAGAGCTTTTTAGAGAGCAGTAAAATGGGTGAGTAGTACCTCATATTTAACTTTCTCCATTTATTCACCTATGTGTTATTCTTACACTGCTATGGTGAGAAGAACATGATGTTTGCTATCACTAAATCATAGAGGTATATTTTCATATTTAGAATGAACTATTGGGACCATTTTGTACAAACCATTGATTAGGTACAAATTAGTAGATTGAAAATCCTGGCTTTGTTTCAATTCCCCAAATTACATGTTGGAGTTTAGATTACTCATACACAAAACAGGGATATTGAATCAATTGATTCACCAGGCTATTTTGAGAATTAAATTAAAAACCATAATATATTCAAAGAAACATAGCCAAGTTTCCAACTTATATTAGGTATCTCTGCATATTAGTTAAATGTGAATTTCTCTAGATTATGAATCAATAGAAGCTCAACATTATAGGCAGAATATGAACTAAGTATACATTAGCCCTAAACCTCACTTAGTAGAGACAATATTTATTATCATTATCGGTAGGCTAAGATAATGCATTTTTACTTACAGTCAGCATGCTCACTGTTAATCCACATAAGCATAGATTTGCAGAAATAAATGCTGAATCAAAGGTTGACTTAAAATAAAGCCAATGAATGCTTTTCAATTTCTGCTTCTGGTTGCTATTTACGGGTACATGTTTTTCATACCAATTGTTTATAAACATTTGGCACATGAGCCTGTACATATGTTCAGGGCTGTCATCATTGAGCAGATTGTGAAATTTCCCACTATCTCATGACAGCCCATTCTGGCTTCCAGGCCATTGTGTTTAGTCCTAGTGGGCAGCCTGAGGAAGCTCCCAGGGCTATGGAGGCAATGTTGACTTAAGTCAATCTGAGATGCAAGATGGTAATTTCCAAACTGGTCCCATCACATTATGTAAAGTTAGATATTATTTTTGAAAGCTGTAGAAGTCAGATGAACTTTACTACTTTTGTGGAAACTTTTCTTCCAACAACTTTAATTTTAGAAAACTCAAGTTTTGACCTCCGCATGTACTTTGGGGTTATTGGAAAAGAAGACCCTAGCTTAGAGCATATTGCTATCTTGGTAATATCAAAGGTAAATCATGTCTGATAGAACACTAATGGCTATTGCTGCCCCTCAGTTCTTTCCCCAAGAGCACTCTATTTCCTGGGTGGGAATGATGAAGCTGTTACTTATAGTTTATAATCTCCATAAGGCACTGTCAACAGATATAAAAGCTCTATTCCTTGATACATAGGTACCTCTCTCATCCTCTCTCTCTTTCTCCCTTCCTCTCTCCCCCCACCTTCTCTCTCTGTCACTTTTTTTTCCTGAAGGAATTTGTATTTGTCTCTATCTTCTCTTCTGACATCTGTCCCTATGTTTGAAATGACAGTAAATAATGCAGAACTTAACAGCCGCATAAACACTACATTCAAGTCAGGATCAAAAATCCCTTACCCTCAACATTTTTCTTTCTAATAGAAACCTAGACTTATAGTTCTTAGGGGAAAATTACATTGCTGAAACCTAAAAATATATTAGCTCTTGATAAACAACTCTCCAAAGCCTTGGATGTTTATTAATACTTAATCTAAAATGCTGAAGATGAATATGTGTGAATGGAAGGGTGCTAAACTGGTCCTCAAGGACGGTGGATTTTAGTTTTTGTTTAACTTCCTAGGGCTGCCATAACAAATGACCAGAAACTGGGCAACTTTAAACAATAGAAATATTATCTTTCACACTTCTGGAGGCTACAAGTACACAATCAAGGTGCTGATAGGGCTCCACGCACTCCAGAGGCTCTAGGAAAGAATCCTTCCTTGGCTGTTCCAGCTTTCTGAGGCTCTTGGTGTTCCTTGGCTTGTGGCCACATCTCTCTCACTTCATCTTCACATTGCCTCCTCCTCTCTCTCTCAAAATTCCCTCTGCCTCTCTTTTTATGAAGATATGTGTGATTGCATGTAGGGCCCACCCAGATCATCCAGATAGCTGCTTCTCTCAAGATCAGTCACTTAATCACATCTTTTGCCAAATAAGATGCCATGACAGGTTCCAGTGATTTGGCATGGATGTCTTCTGACAGGCCATTGTTCAGCTGACCACAGTTCTTATTCTAAGTGCTCATGGATATAAAGTCAAAGGAAATTTTTCTTTTGGTGGAGAGGCTAAAGCTCTGGAAAACTCTTCCCAATGGGCTTACAACATCCTCTGTTAGGAGGGAGATGTCCTCCACTCAAGTGCAGTCTGACATCGTTAGTCTTCACTCTTCCCTTGGTTCCCCTGACTCCTTCACACTTGTTTTCTAACATGGACCATATGTATTTTCCAGAGGCAATGTCTCCTTTTTCACATTCAATGGTAAGTCAGTTTATCAATGGCCTTTGTTCTCAACACCTGCAGAGAGTTGAGGCCATCCCAGATTTAAGGTATCACGCACAATTTGACCTGTTTTGGTGGATTATAGTCCCTCCTGGGATCTGCCAGGAATGATTCCCTTCTATATTTGGTTGTTGAGGGCTTTTCTGACTCCCTTCAGGGCTTAGAGACTTTTATGTAAATGGTCTTGGTCTTCAGGGATGTTCCCTGCAATCTGATTTTGGCTTCTGGGCTCCATTTTTCAAAGGTGAGCAAGGAAGGCGAATGCCCATTAGTAGGTATGAGAGGAAGTAGAGAAGAAAAGGGTGATACTTGTCTCTCTTTCCCACCACAATGGTAGGAACAAACAATGAGAACAATTGGAATGTGAATTGTTTGTGCCCTGACCCCATTGCCAGGAATCAGCCTGACAGGGATTTAAATGAAATGACTACAATAAAGGCATAATCTCTGGTTGATTTGCTCTGAAATGGAATAGAGTGAAAATCAAGTACAGAGCATAGTTTAATGCTCAGGTGGGTAGCTACATGTATCAACTACTCTGTCCACCTTCTGTCCCTGTTTTTCACGACTTTGTTGCAGGGAACTTATAGAGTATATAGGGATGGATTATCTTATATCCTGGAAAGATAATTCAAATTTCATGCCTTATATCCATTTTGTGCCTAACATTTTTTTTTTTTTTTTTTACCAGCAACCACCCTCCCCCTCTACATAACAAGGCAAAGAAAACACTGGGTTGCTCATAGCTGATATATTCAAAGTCTGCCTATAAAGGCTTATTTCCAGGAAAATCCACACACACACACACACTATATATATATATATGAAAGACAAAGTACCCCAAGTGAGGATACCAGTTTCCTAGGGCTGCCATAATAAATTACCACAAACTAGGTTACTTAACAACAGAAATGTTTTCTCTCACATTTCTGAAGTCAAGAAGTCTGAAATCAAGATGTTGGCAGGGCCATGCTCCCTCTGGAGGTTCTAGGAGAGAATCTTTTCTTGCTTCTTCCAGCTTCTAGTGGCTCCTGGTGTCCCCTGGCTACGGCAGCATCTCTCCAACCTGCCTCCCTCTTCCCATGGCTTTCTTCTCTGTGTCTGTGTCTTGTGTCCTTTATATTGCTTATAAGGCTACTGGATTTGAGAACTACTCTGATCCAAGATGATCTCATCTCAAGATTTTTAACTTGTTTATATCTGCAAAGACCCTTTTTCCAAATGAGATCCCACTAGCAGGTTCCAGATAGACCTATCTTTTAGGAGGTCACCAGTCAACCCACTACAATGAGTACATGTTTGACTTTGATTTCTCATGGGTCACAATTGTTTTCTCTATATTCTTGCTTTGTGCTCTTAAACCCCAGGCATAAGATTATTAAAGGAATGACTTGAGAAAGTTATCATCCAAGAAGGAAGTATGTTTCTTTTTCACAGTGTGCTGTTGTGAGTTGGATTCAATCATGTAGATGACTAGACAAGACAATATAAAAACATGATAATTTGAAAACTGGATACCCTTTATTCCATTTGGATTTTAATGTTGAAGTTTCAACATTTTATATTTCTCCAGCCCCATAACCCATCCTTGTCCCATGGGCGTTCTCCTCTGATGTCAAAGAGAGAGAGAATATTTTCTTGTCAAAGGTATAGCTCTTATGTGGGTTTGATTTTGTTAATGTGAACACAGTTTGGTGAGAATAGTCTTTCCATCTATAATGCATTATTAGACTTATAGGTGATGCTTCCCCACACACCTTCTTTTAACCTCCAAATTGCATGGAACTCTTGTTTCTAGCACTACAAATAAATCTTTTGCCTAGCTTGCACTTTAGATAATATGTAAATTCCCTGAATCTCCTACTAGCCAACCCACTGAGTGGCCATAGGTTTACTCTGCATGATCTGTTTCTACATTTTGTTCCTTTTAAAAAAATCACACTTCAATAAAATCTCTGTGAAAGAGTGTAGGTGGTGGATTTATAATTGTTTTGGTTGTGTAAATAAATTCCCCTTTGAAAAATGCCAGCTGCTCTTCTAAGAAATGAATGACCTTGTTTGACCATCAGCTTTGAGATCATTAAGAAATAGGACAGTCTCTTATCCCAAAGACAAAATTATCATTCCCTTCTTAAGACTTGTCAGGCCCAGTGGATCCTTTCCCATCATATATTTCAGGGGTTCAGTTTGTCTTCACATAGGACACTTGGGCACTGCATCTCAAATTTTAGTGCATAAGAATCAACAGGGGATCTTGTTAAAATGCAGATTCTGATTGAGTGAGTCTGACATGAGCTCTGAGATTTTGCATTTCTAACAAGCTCCCAAGGAGATGCCCAAGGTACTGGTCTGTGCACCACACTTTGACTAGCAAGATTTTAGGATACATCACATCGTAAAAGCAATAAAAATATGGCATTAAGGGAAAATGCACTTTGTTTGGGAAATAATCGATTTACTTTGTCTCTAGAATCTTGGGAAATGAACATTGGTCTTATGGTTTGCTTGTGGAACCTGAACCCTGTAATTATGGAGATTCTTTTTACCATGTAAACTCTTACTTTTGCCTACTCTGCATCCATATTTCCTTTGAGGAACTTCTTTTGCTCTATTTCATGCATTCCTGGAGAGAGAAAGATAATTCTGTTTGATTTCCCGATTACCATTAGCACAGTTTTTTTATTTTGTTTTGTTTTTTGGGTTTTTGTTGTTGTTGTTTTTGTTTTTACTGCAGGAGTAGTATATGCCCTAGGGATGGATATACACTCCTCTCTGGATAAATATATGGATTTTCAAGAGGAAACCCCTTTTCTGATGAGAACATTAAGCTGGAGGAATGTGATTCTGGAACTGTTTGTAAAAAAAGAAGAAAACATACAGAAGTAAATACAACCAACAATATTGTTTTTATCCTTGGATCACCCATGACTAAAGGCAGCTCTTTTTATTATATAAGCTTATAAATTTCCTAAGATATGTTCAGTTGTGCTTCTTTCTGCTTGTAACTGAAAGTATTTTGACTCCTACATTTGCATGGATTTAGGTCGATTAGTCCACTGAATAGCTGTGTCTTTACTTGGGTTCTCCAGAAAGCCAAGCCTGAGGCAAAGCTTTTGTGCTATAACTTTATTGGGAAACTCAATCCAGGGAAGGAGGATTGAGAGAAAAGGAAGGTGAGGTAGGGAAGGAGAATCAATGGGAAGGTGTGTTATTGAGCTGACCACTGCTTGGTACCAAGCCCATCTGATTATAGAATCCTCTGCTGAGAAGCTATATGAACTCCATGTCTCAGGAAAGTCTACTTGGTGGGGAAGATGGCAGAATTTATCCCCCAGAAGTTTGCCCCATGGTCTTTTAATTCCTCTATGCTTCCAGGTTGTGTATATGTGGACACTTAGTCCCTTGGTATTTTAAGTCATGGCAACAGTAGAGCCTCAAGGTAGGAGGTGAACAGGGGCACCTGGCATGAGGAGAAGCCTTTTCAGATTGTCCCTACATGATGTTGGCTGGTCACAGTAGTGGTATCCGTAGTAGAACAAGTGTCAAATTTCCTGGAGATGGGTGAGGCCAAGAAGATGTGAGCTGGTGCATTGAAATTCATATGCTCTATTCTGCATCATAGCGGTTATAGTCTCTGCTTGTCCTGGCAATCTTGCCTAGACAATATTGTATGCAGTGTTGAAGGCTTAGAGGTGGGGAGTGCCCTGGTGATACCAGGTGATACCTGGTGATTCCAGGGCTGCTATAGCAAAGTACCACAGTCTCGGTGGCTTCAAATAGCAGACACTTATTTTCACATTTCTAGAAGTCTGAAACCAAGGTGTCATGGGGCTGTGCACCTTCCAAAGCCTTTAGGACCAAATTCTTCCTTGCCTCTTCCAGCTTCTGATGGATCCTGACTTCCTCAGCTCCCTCTGCCTCTGCTTCCGTCTTCACACAGCCCTCTTCTGTGTCTGTGCCCCTCCTTATAAGGACACAAGCCTAAACCGACTCTAGATCTACTGTGATGTCATTTTGAAATCCTTAACTATTTACATCTGCAAAGACCCTGTCTCCAAATAATGTCACATTCTGAAGTTCTAGGTGGACATGAAATTTGGGGGGACACTATTCAACCAACTACACCAGCGTAACCATGCAAGGACAGAGAGCAGCTTGGCTTGCAGATTATGTGCAATCTTACTGACCTCATCATGGAGGAATGACATATTTGTGTATGGTGACTTCAACACAGAAGTATGTTTTTATGAATAGCCCTTCCTCAGGATTTGATATAGCCCAAGTCTCTCACCGCATTTCAATATAATTTTGATTCCTTCCAGGCTCATTGTTCACATATTAAAATAGCAACCCTTATCCTAGAATAAGCAGTGGGGGGGTGGGGACATTAATTTAGAAAGCAAATATATTTTAATGTGTCCTAAGGGTGCTCATTCAGTAATTTCCTCTCTTTTTTGGGGGGGGCTTGTTCTGTTGTGAGATGTAAAGTACCAACCAATGCCCAAATTCAATGGGTATTTGAAAATCTCAGTTGAAATCAGCAGGTCCTCCATCTACAGAATCCAGGGGCTGGAGGTACCATGAGGATTATACCTATTTTCACTAAAGTCTGCATCACCTGTTCACTAGAAATAAGGTAAACATCAGGATTACATCGATTGAATAAAGCAAATATGGACAACATAAAAATCTCAAGGCTAATAATATCCTAAACCAACAAAAAAAGAACTGTCCAGAAATACAAAAATACAGACAGGATAATTCCTAAGATGCAGATCAAATTGATAAGGCAAGGTTTGAGATAGTCAATGTTGACCTTTTTCCCCAGGACTAGCCTTTCAATGTTATAATATGTGGGTGTTAAGTTTTAAATTCCTGATGAGTGACTAAATAAATGAATATGTATCTTATTTAGGCCCTATTATTACATACTCCAACGTTGCCTAGTTATGCCTGAAATTCCCTTAACTAGAGTGTTAGTCACTCCTCCTTCATTTAGGGATCAGGCTGAAAATTTACCGGGAAGATGCCATGATAGCTTAAATTCACAAAGATGCAAATGGCACATCCAAGTCTTTTCTGAAAGTATGTGTTAATTGTAGGGTGGAGTAGAGGCCCAGGAGGGACCTGACCGTGAGAAAGCACAGAAAGCAGAGATTACTTCAAGCTACATGTTTATACTGTAGAATTTCCATCTAAGACCTAGGTTCAAACATGCCCACCCTTCAAGAACGGAGTTGGAGTTTAACTTTTTACCTCTGAATAACTTGTAACCTAACAACCCAGAAGTAGTAGGAGGAAGTAGAATTCTTGGGACTAACTATGAACCAAAGCTCAGTGATTGAGTATCAAAAAAGGTGAGATACTAGTGCTCATTTATTGTTAAGTCCCCACAGCATACAAATCACAAATTACAATATTACTGTCTAAACTCTTTTTGAATACATTCTATTGCCACCATTGCCTACATACGCTCTGTGTTGGTTTGATGGTTTCTCCTTAAAAGAGGCCGGAAGAGTCAGCATGAGTGTGACACTCAGGCCAGAGGTATCTGATATAGTTTTTTAGTTTGATGACTTTTGTCTGAGAGACTAAACATACTCAGACATTGTTGGTCAGAAGAGGCATTTATTTTAGTGAGGTCAGTGGTGAAAGGGGAGAGGAGCAAGAGGAAATCAGGGTTAGGGAAATCTCACTTATCTGGAAAGTCTGACCGTATATCTTCTTTAATTGGTATTACTATTGGATATCATATTGATAGAGTATACAATGTCAGGGTCAGTTGAGTTCCAGTAATTTATATCTCCTAGAGAACATTAAGAGGTTTCTTTAAGTCAAACTTACCAAAATGTCCCCCACCAGCCTCATGGCAGACCCCACCTCTTCCCCTCTTAGGGGTCTCTGAGAGTTCCCGAACACAGGGTTGTTATTGCACTAATGCATGTCCCCCTGTGTGCATGCTGGTCACCTCCACAGACCCACTCCTCCTGACCTTCGGTGACCTCTGCTGCACCTGTTCTCCCAGCTCCCGCTGCTTAGAGTACTCCAACATTTCACCTGTATTCAAATCACCAGGACATTTCTTGAATGGCATCTCCTTTTTCTTTGTCTTCATCCCTCTCTCAATCTTCTTTTGGGAAATAAGAGAAATACATTATTATACATGCAAACTTTTAGAGCTGAAATTTGATCACAAACTTTGGCATATACGTATCAAGAGAAGGCATTGTTTAATATGTAAAATCCTTGTCCCTTCCTCCGGACATTCTGATTCCTTTGGTCTAGTGCCAGAATCTCCATAGATCATCTGATTTAGAAATACACTGTTTTGTTCAACTTTGAGAGGCGTTAATTTGTTTACGCCTCATTCTTCTTCTCCACCTTCAGTCAATGGCCTCTTCTCTGCCAATTTCCTCAAGGAGGTGTATGTCAGGGTGGAAAGCTGAAAAGGGTTACTTTCCTACTGATCTATGTTTCCAAATGTCTTCTTTCCTAGACTTGAGGGATTTGGAATTAACACCCTAGTTTGGGTCACATGCTAGATATCAGGTGACATCCAAGGGAAGATTGACGGCAGGAATGGAAGCCTCTAAGTTGATGGACACATAGTCCCAAGTCCGCTGGTGTGGGGAGAAACCAGCAGAGTCACCAGATCTGGAGGGCCCAGGTGTGCTGGGATGACTATTTCCATACAACCTGCATGAACAGTGGCCAAACACCAGCCGCCCCTGTATGGCACTGCCCTGGTACTTCCCAAGCCCTTAGTGTACTATGGCACAAATGAGGGTCTTGCATTATCACCCCCAGAAATGATAATAATTAACGATAACATCACACTTTTGTGTCCCGAGCATGGTTCTCAAAGCTTTAGATAAAGTAACTCGTTTATTCCTTGCAACGACCCTGTGAGGAATGTATCATTAGCTTTATTTTACAGATGAGGAAACCAAGGCACAGAGGAATTAAATACCATGTTTAAGTCACATAGCAAATAGCCAAGCTAAGATTCGAACACAGAGGATATGGGAACCTGTCTTAGTCTGCTCGGTTTGCTATAACAAAATGCCATAATTGGGTGGCTGAAGCACAGGTATTCCTCACAGTTCTGGAGGCGGGACGTCCAAGCTCAAAATGCCATCTGATTCAGTTCCTGGGGAGAACTCTCTTCGTGGAGGGCAGATAGCAGTCTTCTCCCTGTGCCCCCACAAGGCAGAACGAGTGAGCCCTGATGCCTCTTCCTATTCTTACGAAACCCTTCAAATGGCCCCACCCTGAGAACCTCATCCAACCCTAATTACCTCTCCAAAGCCTCATCTCCTAATATTGTCACTTTAGGGAGTAGGGCTTCAATATATGACTTTGGAGGGGGAAGCCGGTGGCACCAACCTTAAGTCCATAATAGAACTAGAGCCCATGATCTGAGTTAAAAGACTGCAGTTTAAAACAAATCTATATAACTCTGCGACACCTGAGTTTGCGGCCTGAGACTCCGACTCCTTCAACTAGAAAGCACAGTGCAGACACGGTGCCAAGGGAGTGGCACCCTGCAATGGGCCTCGGATAAACTGCACGCACCTTACAAATTGAATAGTCGGTGCTGTCATCCACGGGCTGAGAAGCAATTGCTCCAGGGAAGTTTCCTTTTTGGACTTGGACTCCATTCGATCCACCACTAGCTCCCATTTAATTGCCACTGAGTAGAATGCACAGGGAATGGCAGACTGCCTAGAAACTACGTATGCCCTGTTAAGAAATGTGAAGGTGAAGGGTTGAGGTGGGGACAAGAACACAAAATGAAGAAGCTGGAAAAAGAAGAGAATGTCCCCGAGCTCCAGCACTAGAAACAGAGAGCCCGTGTGGGGGGTTAAGGGAGCACTCTTACCCTCAAATGGGTTTTAAGCCAAACGAAGCTGAATGCACCACTTTAATCTCCGGTGTTGCTTATTAAGAAACATTCTTCCTACCTTTGCATCGCAGCAAGCGCTTCTCCCCACACCTGTTCTCCCGCCAGAGCCCAGAGCTGTCTAACAGGAGAAAACCGAGATCAAAACTGGTAGTCAGAGGAAAGTAAATGAAGCCCAGCAGCAGGAAAGCGGGTGGGGACATGAAGATCCAGCGTGGAGCAGGTTGAGCCCCTGGTTGCCCGCTCTCCCTCACTATGGGGTCTGCACAGGGGAATGAGAACACCGGATAGCAAGCAGATCCCTGCTACTTAGGAAATCCTTTCCCTTAAACATAGAAATGAGTTAGAGTAGGTTCAAGGTAATCCCAGTAAGAAGGCATCTCTCACTTGTGTTCCTCCAAAACAGGGACAAAAGCATTAATTTGTGATTATTCAGTACCTTTCACCCTTATCTTTACAGGATACCTGAACCCCATCCCTAGACCACATCTTGAGCCAAGGGAAGTCTGTCATTGATGACTTGCCCCTGTCCCCTGCCCCTTCAGGTTCCATAAGATTCTCTCTGACTCCACTGATTGATTCTTTGCTTCACAATGAAAGTATATAATTTGGAGAAAGAGTAAGGACAGAAACGTGGATTTTGTGGGGCGCCTGGATGGCTCAGTCGTTAAGTGTCTGCCTTCGGCTCAGGTCATGATCCCAGGGTCCTGGGATCGAGCCCTGCATTAGGCTCCCTGCTCAGGGGAAAGCCTGCTTCTCCCTCTCCCACTCCCCCTGCTTGTGTTCCCTCTCTTGCTGTGTCTCTGTCAAATAAATAAATAAAATCTTAAAAAAAAAATAGAAACATGGATTTTGTTTGGAAACTCCTTGGATTTAGTTTGGAAACAACAAAGCACTACAACTTGGAAAATTGTTTCTGAAGCAAAGGAAAAGAAAGAGATGTGAATGGGAGAAAGTCGGATAGTAATAGAACCTGTCTGGTTGAGGATGTCATGAGGAATTTGGGGATTTGAAGAGTAGAAGGGGATGTCGCCTGCCACTTACGTGAGATATTCAGATAAGAAGTGGTCGAGCGGGGAAAGAATATTTTCAGTACCAGTGTTTTATGAATGAGATCCTCCTTCAGAGCTTTCAGAAAGATTTTATTATAGATTTAATCGGCTTTTCAAATAATTCTTTCAACACCCAGCTGTCAGGATGCGACCCTGTCTGGAAGCTCCTTAAAGCGATAGGGGCCTAGCCTGAGTTTACACTGAGGTTACATCCCAGTGAGGGAGAAAGGTGAAGTTAACCCTAGCTAGGGTCTGAAGCTGTGCATAAGCATTGGTCTCTTTTTCCCATGCAGCTGTCCAGAGCTGGTCTGGTACCCCCTGGGGCACGCATCACACCAACAATGACCTCCAGCTGGTGTGTCCTGGCTGCAAGCCTTATGATTGAGCAGGAGGCCAGGAGGGGGAATCCAGCTGCCCCTCCTCCCCAGGTCCTCCCCACTGGGTGCCTTGTTCCCGTCTTCCCACGGAAGGAGTAAGACCAAGTTCCTCCAGTGAAGCCTCCATCCCCCAGCTCCCTGAGAATTATGAATCCGCTTGGCGCAGGGGCTACAGGGAGAGGCCTGTTGTTCACAACAACATCCTGGATAGCTGGCTTTTGTTTTAATGGCAACTTTTTCATCCTCAATCCGGAAGTCTGTCATAACAAGGCCCTATAAGTTATGGCCAGCACTCCCATTTTACCACCTCCAGCCTTTGAGCTGGGATCCAGGGCCCATCAATCTTGTCAGGCCTGTCTCCCTACTTGGGGCTCAGCTGCCTGGTCCTGCTCCTCCACCTCCTGCATGCCTTCCGCCTGCCCAACTCTGAGCTCTTGGCCAGGATGGAGTTTAATCAGACCCTGTGGGGGTCATGAAGATGAATGGGATTTGGGACTGAGGGTTAACGGAGTGGCGGCAGGAAGGAGAAGAAACAGGTCAGCAGAAGTTAGGGCTCAGAGGAGCTAAATATTTCAGAACCTGGAATTGGCTAGAGAGAATTACCGGGGAGAGAGACAGAGACAGAGAGGAAGGGAGGGAGAACTTTTTACTGATAGATACACAGACCTCAGCAGGTTCCAGGAGTTCAAAGGATATGATATATTCATTATTGATTTTCGTCCATGTTTGATTAGAACTGGAAATGCAGAAAGGAGGGAGTGAGGACCTCTAAGCCCTGGGCATACTTTGATGTTTGCAATAAATCAGGATCTTAATACTTTTTTTAAAAAAGGGGGTTATATATCTAATACTTTTCTCCTATATCAACTTAGGAGGCATTCTTCATCTTTTTCTCACTGTGAAAAATGAGTACCAGAGTCAAGAACACATGAAGTCCTCCCTGATTCAAAACACAATAAATAAGTATATTAGTAAATAATATATAATGATAAATAAATAGTCACTTCCAGTGGAGGACATTTACTATTTGAAATTGCCCCTGGAGGTCCTTGTGGCCTAGCTTCTCTTCCTGGGGTCCACGGAGACAGAAGACTTGACACCTTCCTTCCACCTTGGTCTCGTTTTCCAGCCCCTACAGGATCTCTTCTCCACCTTGACATCCCTGAGTCTCTACCACAAAGGAGGGAGAGAGTGAGATAGCAGGGAAGCCAAGGGAGCAGCTTCCTCTGATCCTGTGAGGGCTCTGAAAGTTTATATGAACCAGCAGCCAAAGTTGAACTGAGAGGGCAGGAGACAGCAAACTGGGAGGGCAGGAGACAGCAAAATGTGGGAAGTGGGATTAGAAGCTATTGGTGTTCCTTTCCCGCAGGTTGGTGTTCCTTTCCCACACCAGACATCCGAGTGAGCACCACACGCCCATGGCCTTCATGTCTGCTTGCCACCATTAGCTCTCATGAATTTGCTCCCTCTTGGGTTCTTCCTCTTTCTAGCAGGATTCTAGAACCTTTCCCTGACCAGAGGCCAAGGTCATTTCCTTAAAGCTCCCTATTTTTTTCCACTTCACTCTTGCCTCCTTTCCAGATGCTCACACTCCCCCAGTTGAATCTCCCTGTCTCCTTTTCCTCCTTTTATTTACTCACGTGACTTTTACAAAAGCTCAGTCTGCGAATCTCTAATACTTCCTTAACACCTCTCTCAATTCTACACACCCCACCCCCAAGAACCTCCCCTCCCTTGTGACTCAATTATCACCAATATTCAGATGATTTGTACAGTCCCTTCTTGGCCCTATCTGATCACCTGGGCTCGGGTGCTGCCTTTCTACCTCTTCCCTGGGTTTCGGCACTTACCTATCCCGTGATCAGTACAACTCAGCACACTTCTGTTAACATCAACACCGTTTCTTCAGCTCAAAGTCTCAGCTATATCTTTGATTCTTCTCTCACTTATATCTTTACTTTCCCACTGATCACCGTGTTCTGTGAACCCTCTACACAATGTCTAGGATCCCTTTCTTCCTTTCTGTTCCCACCGCTGCCAGCCCTAGATACTCTTAACCCCTCCGCCTCTTGCTTAGAGATACATCTGTATAGTCCTGATTGCCTGGCTATTTATCTAAACTCTGGTTCCTGCCTCTTTCAGTACACTCTGACAGGTGTCATACCCATGTGGCTTTCTTCCCCCCCCCTCCCCCAACTCTCAGAATGAAAAGCCCTCTTGTTTATAGGAAATCCCGAAATAATGGGAAGCAGAGCTTCCCCTTTCACTATAGTTACCGAAAGGAAGTGAGTACATATATCACCTTTCTGGTCCCTTAGAAGCGAGGTGTGTGACCTGAGCCTGGCCAAATGTGTATTGTCCCAGCAGGAAATCGGAATCTTGAAGGAGCAGCACAAAGACACAGGGAGCGCTGACAATAATTTGCGGCAGCAGAACCTGAGTTCAGCAGCGTGGCCACGAATGATCAGCGGTGGAGGGGCCAGTGCGGAGTGGGGACGACCCCGTGCCTGGCTCCCCAGTGCTTCCCGGCCAGCATGACCTAGGACGGGATCTTGGCTGTCTTTAGATGCCTAGCCTGGCCAGAATCCTGCCCCTTTTCCAATTGAGTTTTACATGCTTCCCAACAATTCTGTGAGCGTCCCAATGGCCTTTCAGCAAGTTCCATTTTTGTTTAAGTTACCCAGATGTAGGAACCATGTTCTCTAGGTTTCTTTATTTGATGTTCAGACATGCTGGGGCCTTGCTGACCCCAGAGGGACTGAGCCTCCCAGGGCTAGTCAATTCCTATACATGAAGGACTCATTTGCCTTTCCTATGCAAACCAACCAATTCAGAGGTCACAGCTCCAGCCACCTCCTTTATAGGCCCTTATATTCCCCTGTCCTAATCACCCCAAGACCATGTGTCAGACTACTAGGGACAGTCCCGATGTCCCAGAGCCCACTGAAGTTGTTTAAACTAGCCAAGCCAAAGCCTCGCTCGTTCCTTCTCATGGAAACCACAATAAAGGCTCTTGTCCATTTTTTCTCTTCACATCCTCTGCCTCCTGACCAAACTTCATGCTTCCCCCAGTGGCTCTGTGTCGCACTGTGTGCCTCCTGTTTTTAGGGATCTGTGAACATTAAAAACCTCTTCCTTTCTGATAATCATTTTCATGTCTGTGTGTTTTACTTTATCTGATTAAAACAAATCCCAGCACCCTTAAGATCCCAGGTTTCATTCTGACATTTGCAGCCAAGAACCCCAACTGGTATAATTCTTGTTTTATCAGAGTTTGGTGGGGGTGGGGGTGATCAGGAACAGGAAAACACTAAAACTAACTTCAGGAGGGTTTGACTGAAAAACAGCAAAAGGTAGTCTCATAGATATCCAAGATTGGGGGAAAAAGAAAAAAAAAATCACATGAGAGTTGGACTAGGAAAGCTAGGATCCAAGTCACTCTCCACCATCCCTCAGCCTTAAGATGTCTTCTCTTCTCTGCTCCTCCCCATCAATCTGCTGGTTTATCACTTTTTTCTCTGATTACAGGCTTTCTTTGATTAATTACCAGCATGTACATGGCCCCAAATGGCTGCTATAAACTGACTCGATTTGATCTTTCAGTTTACTCACCACAATGTAACTCAGTGCTCAGGAAACCACAGCCCATGGGCCAAATCCTGCCTGACATCTGTTTATGTAAATAAAGTTTTATTGTTACCCAGACATTTCCATTCATTTATGTATTACCCACGGCTGCATGTGTGCTGCCATGACAGAAAGGAGTTGCTGTGAGGGAGAGCAAATGACTGGCAAAAGCAAAATATTTCCTATCTGGTCCTTTACAGAAAAACTTTGCTGACCACTCACTAACTGATTCAGTCTCTCTGACACCCAGCTTCTAAATGCAGGTGAAACAGTAGATAGATTCAGCTCTGGTTAGATTTCTACCCCTAGTCCAGTCACCTAAGACAGAGTGGATGCGATAAAGTGTCATCCTTTGGAATATCTTGCTAAGTTTGTGGTGAAGGGACAGGTGTTTAAGAAAAAAGGAAGTTGAAGAGAAAAGAGTGAATTGATCATCACTGTTATGTTAAGAGTAAACCCATTACTTTTATCTTTATCACACTGTCCAGGAACACAAGACAGCTCCCCATTTCTCGCTCAGACAAAAACTAAATATGGCTGCATAGCTTTTGAAAGGATCCCCATTATCTGTCTGATCTCATATGAAAGTGTTAGCTCCTTTGCCTTCTGTCCATCATAAATCAAAGACAGACATCAGACATTTGGGGCTCAGCATCAGTAATGATGGGTAGAGGAGAAGATGGGCTAGTCAGGTTGCAGACTGGAGAATGGGCTCTCCCAGAAAGCAACTGAATGGTCTAATGCTCAAAGATGTATAGAGAGCCATGTCTGATTTGGGCAGGAGTTAATATATGAAAAAGTCCAAGAAAAATCAGTATAGACTATTAAAGAGAAAATCCAAGTATCATCTGCTCTCTCCTGAAATGATCTAAATCCCTGAATTCACAGGGACCAGAGCATATATGCAAATAGGATCCTACCCCTCACAAGAGAGGGCCAGCCATGGCTCTGCAGCCAGGCACACTCAGATTCATGGAGAGTCCAGTGGGAAACTAGAATCCTGGAGAGAAACTATGGTGAAAACAGCTAAATTTGTAGAACAGAAAAGTGAGGGGAGTTTTTAAAAACTAGTATTGGGTCAGCAATCCTGTACCCAGTAATTACTCCAGTTATCTGGATCCCTGGTTGGAAGGGAGCAGGGCTAATTCCCAGCTCAGCCAGCCAGTTGAACTGAGGCTTCACACGTAGCCCCAGCTGGGCTCTCCTGTGAAATGGAACATTGCTGAAACTGCAGATGGCAGGAATCAATGGCTCTATCTGAGATGGGCTGGAAAAGGTAAAGTATTATATTATTTACTTATTTTCTACCATTCCACAGTATGAGCTTTCTGATACACACTGACTAGTTCCTTTCTTACTAATATAAGTCATCATGTTCATGCCAACGTAAGAAGCTCTACTCACCCCAAATTCACTCACCTATAATGCCTGCTCCTTCATTGTCACCACAACACAACACACCTTGAGAATCCACTATGTGTAGGATATTACTCAAAAGGTTAGAGAACTATATGCTAACTATACTGGAATTAAAAAAAATAAAAACAACAACAACAAACAAAAGAAACACAAAAGGCTAGGGAACACAGAAGGATGAGATGTAAGGTATGAGTTAAGAAATGTCCCAAAGTGACCACATTTTTTCATAATATAGAGTCTTGCTAATACAAAACATCTTATCTGAAGGCTTTTAGAAATGCAAATTATCCAGTCGTTATTTGCATTAAGGTTGTTCCTTTCATAAGTAATGGATACCCAAATCAAATTGACTTAAGCAAAATAAAATAAAAGAAATGTAACTATGAATATGAATATCAATAATAATAATAATAAAGGAGTGACCAATTTAAATGAGCAAGAACAGTCCAAGGATGAAGCTCAGAAATGAGCTGCTTTCAGGCATGGCTGTTCTCAAGGGCTTAGATAATAATCGTGTTTTATTCTTTCTCTTTCTCTCTTTCTCTGTTTCCAACTCTTGACTCTACTTCCGTTATGTTGACTTTCCTCTTAAGCAGGTTCCTCTTGACTTGTCGTAAAGATGATTACAGACAACTCCAGGCCTGTATCTCTCTGTCCTTGCAATCCTAGGCCCAGCTAAGGTCATGTTCCCAACTCTGAGTCAACTCTGAGACAACATGTAGTTTTGCAACATGAAGTTTAGCATGCCCTGTAACTTTGGTTTAAGGGTAGGGGTTAGGCATCGAGTGACATCATCTCTTCAAATACAAGGAGACTCTAGATACCTCATAGACCCAATTTATATTCCTAACAAAGGACTCAGAACTAGACACCAGCCATTAGGACTTTTTAAG
Source organism: Mirounga leonina (assembly GCF_011800145.1). NCBI lineage: Eukaryota > Metazoa > Chordata > Mammalia > Carnivora > Phocidae > Mirounga > Mirounga leonina. The sequence continues at coordinate 7,932,911 of NW_023270320.1, forward strand.
GGCTTTTCACAATTCCAAAAACTCATAATATCCCATATTCGATAATATGTTCCAACATGGTTCTCAGTGACAGTAAGGTCCTTAAAACAAAATGAGCTGTTTTCTAGTCTTTTGGAAAAGCATGAAAGGAGGCTCAGGTATAAGGCATAGAGGTACAAGCAGAAATATGGGACTCTCAGAGAGGGTACACAAGCATAGATAGACCAGAGTGGTCTTAACAATAATGGAGTCATTGATCTCAAGTCACAGGATCCAACCATTAGCGTGGGGTGATACCATATTTCTCACTAGTAAGTGATAAACCTCTGAGCTGTGGGTACCCATCAGAGGTGTCCATCCAGGGTTGTGCTGACTGGGACTAAGTGAATAACTGGGCATTGGATGATGATTATCTCCTAACAGATTAACAACTTTTGGAGGAAAGAATCCATGGCTAATTCATGTTTCTTCTTTCCTGAAACACTCCCTTACTCAAAGTAGGCAGATTCATCTATTGAATCAACACATAAATAAAAGATTTGACTTTATGTTCCTTCTGATAATCATTTGCTCCTTCAAAAGTTCTTCTTCAGCAAATCCATATTGCTACACACCTCAGTCATTTCCTTAGGAAATCATTTGCTGCCTTGCTTCCTACCTTCTGCTCTGAGTCTTCTTGGCTCCATATTACACGCTTTATTTTTCTTCTTCCAGGTTTCCATACGGATGTCAGATTCAGTATGCTGAGAGAGAGCAGCACCATGATGTGGGCAAAAGGGGGAGCGTTCTGGTCAGAAGAGTCCTGCTCAAGAGGTTTCATCTTGTAAACAGACTATAGGGGCTCGCCCAGGCACAGCCACCCTGCACGTCGAGGCACAGAATCTACACAGGGTTGCAAGGTCAGACTATGTTCAGCCTTGTATCATCCAATCTTATAGAAAAGACATAGAGTGAACAGAACTGAGACTAAGGTCTGCACATTGGAAAGGGGGAATGACTTTAACTACTCCATGACTTGTATTGGTGGTAGTCATCAATTCCTCAGTGATGACTGTACAGTACATCAAGTTTAAAAAAAAGGCTTCTTATTGACTAATTATTTAACATATGTGTGCTTTGAATCCAAGACAGAATTATGAACTATCCAAGGTCAGACTCATGTGTTGAGATCCCCAAGCCCCTACACACACAGGCCGCCCCCTTCCTTTCCCCGGTTCATGGCATCAAACAGGGTGTTGAATGATTGGCAAAATGAATAATTGACATGCTTTCCTCTGGGCAGATTCCATTCAGGTATCCAGCATGGCATTGGCAACAGGCCTGCTTGAGAGGACGTTCTGGTTCTGTTTTTGTTCTAATTATGTAACCTAAGCAAATTGCTTAATAATCAGTATTGTTTTCTCGTCTGTAAAAGGGGGAAATAAATGCCATTCGAGGTTTATTATGAAGATTAAAGAAAGACATGCTATATGTCAACTGACGCCATGATGTATCACTCCTCAGCATCGTTCCTGGCTCAGAGAAAATGGTTTCTTCTCAGCCATTATTATTTACTTGGCATTTTGGCATTATTTGGAACTGTTTAATTTTGGCAATAATCAGCGCCTTTCCAATGTATGGGTTATGAATCAAAAAATCTATTTAGCATTTAGAGGAAAAAGAGTGATCTATATTATTCCGATTTCACAGGTTTCCAACTTTTGTAATTTCTGGAGATCTGGGAAACAGGAAGGCAGTCTCAAACGAGGTGTTGGCTCCTCCCTCTTGAAAGTAATTCTGAAGTGTTTATTCTTTTTCCTCTTCTGTTTTGAAATTGTTCTGTTGTTTGCTACATGCCTCTGCAAGAATTGTTTCAGCTTTAGTTGGATTTACAATTACTTCTTTTTTGATAAAATAACATTACTGGTGGCAGAAGCAAAGCTTTTTATTTGTGTTCCTTCACAAATATGTTCCCATCCCACGTCTCAAAGGCCATTTACATCAATTAAGACACAGTGAAAGTAAAAATAACGTGCTGCTAACAGTCCTCATCACCCCACGCTGTGCTCTGCGTCGTTATGTATGAAGCGCTCTGTCTTCCTCCCCGCCTGTGATGTCACCGTCACCCGGCAATCCATCTGAAATATTGCGTTTTATTGAGACATTCACCCAGTATGCATAGTATTATGAATCAAGGTTATTTCTCATAGACTTTTGCTTTTTAGTAGTAGTCACAACTGTGATTAAGAAAAAAAAATGGCTGATTTATTCTTAGTTTTTGTTCTTCATTCCCTTTGGAGTAAATTCAACAGAAAAGTGGGAGGAGTACAAAACCCACAAATCCCTGCATAGTGAAAGTCATCAAAGCATGATGCTATCTCTAGGGAGCATCAATTTCTCTAAAGGGAATGTTCTGCTCCATGTAATCTATCACCACACCTGGGCAGACTGTAGTCCTGGGTACCAAGCAGGCAGAATCTATCTGATGGCGTGTATGTGCCTGGGCCCAGAAACCTCTAAAAACAAACCAACTACCAACTTGTCCCAGGGTCTTAAATTCCAATTCTTGGCTGATCTTTTCCGTTAAACCATGTGACTGCATCTGTTGAAATATAAAAAGTCATCGTCAAATCAAACCTCCTATAGAAAGATTCCCTAACTCTGCTTAGAATCATTAGGTGGGCCTCCCATGTGCACCCCTGAGCCCACAGACTTCCCCCTAGGAGAACACAATTGTCACCATTACCTGGCCCCCATTAGAAAGAAATTTTGAATTGGTGGAGATTTTATTTTATTAATTATGCTCTGCCAATGTAGCACATAGTGGTTACTCCAGAAGAGTTGAATCACTCAGAATCTAGGTGTCCAGGTAACACTTTTTTTTTTATGATTTATTTATTTATTTATTTGACAGAGAGAGAGCATAAGTAGGCAGAGTGGCAGGCAGAGGGCAGAGGGAGAAGCAGGCTCCCCACTGAGCAGAGAGCCTGATGCCGGGCTTGGTCCCAGGACCCTGGGATCATGACCTGAACTGAAGGCAGACGCTTAACTGATAGAGCCACTCAGGCGCCCCTAGGTAACATTTTCTTGAATACATAAATGAAAACAACTCTAAGAACCCACTTACCAGCCATTTCCTGTGACTTCCCATTCCCAATAATTCTAAGGAGCTTCAAAGTCATTTAAAAGCCCTTTTTGTTGCTTATCTGCTGCCTTCCCATGACAACTCCCTTTGAAAAATCAGCCAATCATACTTTAACTTAAGTCAGTCCATCGTGCTATACTAGTCTGTTGATATGTATTCCACTCCTTTGAAATCAGTGGTGCCCAATACATTTGAGGGAAACGTAACATTTACCATTTCCCCACTAACAGTGGCTCATGATGTGGTGATTCTTGAAAAGTGTAGAGGGAGGAGGAAGGAGATACAATGTCTGGCATTCTTATCAGAATCTCTGGGAAGTCTATGTATTTTGAAATTTTGATTTGCTCTACATAGATTTATGTACTTGAGAATCCAACGGAGACTTTCCCTCCATCTCCTGGTTTTTGATGCTTCTGGCACATAATAGAGGTGCTATATGAGTTAGGTAACCACATTGTCATTCCCGAAGGCCAGAAGAGAAGTGGTCAGGAGAAGCATGGGTCTACATTTATTGAAGAGAAGAAAGAGAACTAAGGTAGACGCATCCTAGCGGACAGAGAGGTGACTCAGAGCAGTGTGGTTTTAGCACAAGAGAACCTGTGGCCTGAGATGACACTGAAACCAGGAATCTGGGTTGAATGAAAAAACATGAAGTACTATTCTTCCATATTTGACATTTGCTCGGTTTCAACATTCCATGTGTTTCTACTGTTTTTTGTTTGTTTGTTTGTTTGTTTTTTCTTTTCTCCCAGGCCCATTGGGCTACACCTGGTACTTCCACCTAGCACTTCTTCCCAAAACAACCCATGCGTAACTTAGAGCAGCGCTCATGCTGTTATTTCAGTTAAGGACTTGGCGGTAAATGTAGGAACACGGGGTATGTCCTTCTACCCTCTAAACACATTCAACCCTCTTCCATGCCAGCTGTCTTCCTCTCTCGGCCCTGGGCTTCCTTCTAAGTGCAATCCTGTCTATACCTCCTATCTTCCCAGAGTTCTTGAGAGAATGGTTGAATTTATTGTCTTTACCAACTTACTAGTGTCTCAACCCATCAAACTCTGGGTTTTGCCCCCACCGTGAGGCTAATCGTGGTTTGCCGATGATCTTAAGGGGAACCCTTATCCTCTAGGGTCAGCTTTACTTTCTCTTCCTTCCTGTTTGTGACACCACTTCTCGGATTCACTCTTGCCTTTCCAGGCACTACTCAGTCTCATGAGGTGAGTCTTCTTACTCTCCCAGAGCATTAAATGCCCATCTTGCCTGCAGGTCTACCCTTGAAACTCCCTGCTCTCGACGCCTGATCTCCCTGGGTAATTTTTTTGGCCAAACCTCACACTTCAGCATTTCCCACAGCTGTGCTCTCTCTCCTACCTTCACTCCAGAGTTCCAGATCTCAGTGGATCCCTGCTCATTTACTTCACAGCCTCAGGATGGCATGCAGAGATAATCCATTACCAAAGGGATCCCTTCCTCCTGGAGATCGATCACAAAAGTTCTGAGAGTCAAAAGTATGGTTCAGAGTTCTGTTCTCTTTCCACCAGGTGGCCTTCCTTAGGATACAGAAACCCCCTCAGGTGGGCAACTGGAAGTCCACTGCCCTGCTTTCCCTCATTTTCTCTGTCTTTGCCCTCACCCAGCTCCCCGCTATGTAGCTAGCATCATTGTAGTCAGCCAGAGACACCCGTTCATGGTTGCATTGCAGAGACAGCCAGTGGATCTTAACTCTTCAGAACGGAGCACCAACCAGATAAATATATATCCCATTTGATAATGTGTATCACTTTTCACAGTACGATTTCAATGAATTTTTATGTTAAAATGCCCCTTGTCCAACACGGGGAGGATTAAAAAATGAAATAATGTACAGTTCTTGACACTGTAATGTATAATTTCCTAGCACAGTTCCTGATGCAGAGAAAATGTTTAAAAATGATTCACTATTTTAATTAACTCCACATTCTGACATTTTTGGAGCTATTTAAGTTTAGCAGTGATCAGTGTCTTTTCATTGTCTGAGCTTTGAAATTGAAAGACCAATCCAGCATGCATTGGTATTTATTGGGAAATGGAGAGGATACCCAGTCCCACTGCACGCATTTCCAGCCACTGACAGAGTGCTTACCCCCCGGCTGTGCTACAAGAGCTCAATCTCAGCATATACAATCCAGAATGATTGTACTTTTTCCCTGATTTGGTCACTGCCATGACCCAGACTAGAGGTCATCTTTAATGCTGTCTCTTCTCCATCATCCCCACATCTAGTTAGTGACCAGCTCATTTGTGTGTCCAAACCACAGCTCAGATCATATCTCTCCCACTATCATTGTCTTAATTCTGCCCTCCAAAAGTAGCCGAGATTAGCTGCTCAGCACAGATTCCGAATTCAACAATTGCTAGTTTTAAGTGTTTTATGTTCAATATTGAACCTATTCTTCACAAACTAGCTATGAAGTACGTATCCTCACCCCCATGTTTCAAATGAGCAACCCGAGGCTAAGGGGGTCACCCAACTAGGAGGTGGTAAACCACAACTTGAACCTAGGCCTGCCCTGATTTCAGAGCTTGACCTTCATCAATTCAATATCACCCATCCTCTGCTGCCACTGTGCCTCCTGATTTTTCTTTCTCTTCCCCACCTGTTCTCTGGATGAATGCCTATGTAGTCTTCAAAGGAGAACTAAAATAGTTACTACATGTGAGACTCTTTCTTTGTCACCTTCTCTTGCCCCCTGCCATGGAGCTTTCTCTGTTTTCTCGCAGCGCTTCACACCTACATATGGTAAAACTTGTATTATATATTATTCTAATTTTGGCCAGTGGCTATTCTGGAATACTATCCATGTTGTTTTCACCCTTGTTTTCCATTATGTGCCTTGTTCTCCTGCTTTCAGTCAGTGAGGGTAACCTTCACTCAGTGCCTCCAGGGTGGGCTGACCAACAGAATATGTAGGAAGAAATAAATCAATGTCGGGCTTTTGAATTTTAAAAAACCTAGCTCTCGGGTGCCTGGGTGGCTCAGTCGTTAAGCGTCTGCCTTCGGCTCAGGTCATGACCCCGGGGTCCCGGGATCGAGTCCCACATCGGGCTCCCTGCTCGGCAGGAAGCCTGCTTCTCCCTCTCCCAATCCCTCTGCTTGTGTTCCTGCTCTCGCTATCTCTCTCTGTCAAATAAATAAAATCTTTAAAAAAAATAAAAAATAAAAAACCCAGCTCTCCAGAGGAAAAGACACAGCATTTGGACATAGAGTTGGGAAATCATGTGAGGAGCAATAACTAAGTTCTCCTCCCCTCAACTAGGCAAACATTCCCTAGTTGGAGATGAAGAAGGTCTCCAAGAGGATGATAGATTGACTTATGAATTCTGGATAAAGGAGGTTAGGAGATGGCTCTCTTCCCCACAGCCAGATGGAACCCTGGGACCGAACTGTAGGATCCTCATTATAGAGAGCAAGTGACCTTTATTCAGTCAACTCTACTTATTGAGTGCCTTCCTTGTGTCAGGCACTATTCTAGGTGCTGGGCCTACAGCAATATATAAAAGAAGGAAAATTCTGCTTAAGTTCAGGAGCCTTAAATAGCTTCACTGAGTGTTCCCTGTGTTCAGTCTTGGGACAGGAATGGCAGAATGATCCCAGTGAGGGTCATAGGAAGAGCTGATAATGGGCTGGACCTTAAAAACCTTTGTACTTGGAACAGCAGTGAGCTCCACAAATGGTGGAAGACCAGACCAGTAAAAGAACATCTCAGGAGATGGCAGTGTGCCTAGATAAGGAGCCAGAGGGGATGGTCAACCCTGCACACTACAGCGTATGTGAGCCACTCCTCTGCCTTCCTCTGCCCACTCACTCCACCCCCAAAACCAGATTGCCAGAGACCCCTAGATTAACTGACATTAAGTTTCTCCTATCTTGATGGAATGGGGGCTCAACTATTAGTTAAACTGAATTACAGGAAAGTAAAGAAAGTGTATTTCCCCATCTCCTAAATTAGCGGCCTGAGATTTTTACCTGCTATAGGCTTTGTTGTTGTTGTTGTTTTGTTTTGTTTTTTGCCACAAGACCATGAATTCTCAGAGAGCACTTGACTGATCAGGGCAACTATGATTGGTAGACATGTGAGTTATTGCACACATTCATTCATTTTTCACATTTATTGAGTTCTTGAGCACTGGATCAGGGGCTTAGTATACAGCAGAGAAAAGACAAGTTCCCAGCACTGAGAGAACCAAAACCTCAGCCATGGGTCATGTTTAAGTAGATGCCTGGTCAAGGCAGGATGTATGAAAACAAGATGATCTTCACCATCCTTTTCTCAGAGGGTAATAACTTTCTTGGTTGATTTTTGGTTTTTGGGTTTGTTCACATATTTCTAAGCTATAAATTCTCTGGGAACTCTAAGATTTTCTATCAACCTCCCTTACCCCCATATCACAAGCATCTCCTGAACATCAAATTTTCTGGGCTTTGTTGTCTTTTTTAAACTAATGCTGGGATATTTATGCCAGCACTGCTTACCTTTTATACACAAGTCCTCATTTAGAGTCTTAAACTTGGAAAGGAGGAGAATCATTAGCAGCTGCACCTAGCTAGACATTGAGTTGGTCTGAATAACTTAAGAGCTACCATAAACACTTCTAAAAGGCTGCTAATCCTTGAAGTTAATTGTCAGAGAAGAACATCAGTGTCCTAGGAATCAGGTCCTATAAACTCAGAGATATGCAGTGGATTTTTAAAAATACATTTTCACTTGATTTAAATAGTTTGCTTTTTAATGTTGCTTTCTCTATAAGGAGCTCAAACATTCTGCCAGCAAAGTAAACAGGAACACAGAGCCAACTAGTGTGGAAGACAGCTCCTTGGAGTATTTAATTAAAGCAAAGCAAATAAAAATACTCCCAAAACTCTTCCTTCCAAAAAAAAAAAATCTATGTTTGGCTCTTCTGCTGCTTCTCACTCCTGCTACACTTGTCACCTTCCGCCAGATTACTGGAACAACATGCCAACGGCTTCCTAAGTCTCTAATCCAAGACTGTTGGAAGGGTCTACCTTACAGGTCTATCTCTTTCAAATAGGGTGGCCATACACATTGGCTGGCACTGAACTGTCCTGCTTTATGCCTGTTTTCCCATTTTCTCTCCAAGCTGGCTTAGTTTGGAGAATAACCTGTATTGTGTAGATCATTCCTCAATATTCCAGTGTGGCTCATGACATCAAGATCTCCTAGCCCGCAGGCGTCTTCTCATTCTTCCACTCCTCTGTGGGGCTCAGGCTGTATCCCATCCCTGTTCCTACACCCATTTTTCAAGATTCAACTCATGTTTCACCTCCTCTGAAAGGCCTTCATCAGCACTCCTGGCCGCGCTGAGCTCTTCTGTCTATGAAGCTTTATAACCTCTCAATACCATTCATTTTGACACTTCATCATTTACTACTTTGCATTCTTAATTAGCAAGAATGATGATGGAAGCAAATCTTTCATGTTATACATTTTCTAGGATAGCACAAGTATTTTTCTTTCAACATTTTATTTTGGAAATTCATGCACAAATGAAAAGTTCAATGAATTGTACAATAAAAATATGTATATGCTTCACCTGGAGGCAGTAATTGTTAATATTTTGTCACATTTGATTTCTCTCTTTCTCTCTCTCATTTTCTCACTGCTCTTGTCTCTGTCTCTGAGTGTAGCTGTGTGTATTTTTTTGCAGACCCACTTTTTAAAAAAGTTTTATCTATTTATTTGTCAGAGAAAGAGAGAACAGAAGCAGAGGGGAGCAGCAGAATGAGAAGCAGGCTCCCCACTGACTTGGGGCTTGATCCCAGGACTCTGGGATCATGACCTGAGCCAAAGCCAGATGCTTAACTGACTGAGCCACCCAGGTGCCCCTTGCAGACCCATTTTTAAAAAGGCTACAAGCCTCATGATACTTTACCCTTGAAGACACCAGAGTGTATGTCCTAGAATAAGGATATTTTCCAACATAATCACAATATTAGCACACCTAATAAAATTAACAATCATTCTACAATATCTTCAAATGTACGTATTCAATTTTACCTAATTGTGCTTAAAATAGCCTTTATAGGTATATTTGTTTCCTAGCGCTGCTATAACAAATTACCACGAACTTAGTGGCCTAAAAACACAAATTCATTATCCTACAATCTGAAGGTCAGAAGTCCAAGATAGATTTCACTAGGTTAAAATTGAGATGTCATCAGGGCCGTGCTCCTTTCTGGAGATTCTAGGGTAGTATCCATTATCTGGTCTTTTAGAGGTGCTTCTAGAGGTACCCACATTCGTTGGCTTGTGATCTCTTCCATCTTCAAAGAAAGCAATGACCAGTAGATCCTTTCTCATATGACATAGTGTTGACACTAACTCTTCTGCTTTCTTCTTCCATAATTAAAGAACCTGGGGATTAGGTGGACATCTTTGCATGGGGGTGGTCCTCATTCTGCCTACCACAGTCTGTCCACTGCCCTCAAAAGATTCACATACATGCAAAATACACTTACCCCACCCTAGTATTCCCCAAAGTCTCAACCTATTAAGCATCAATTCAAAATTCAAAATTTTATCAGCTCAAAAGCTCCCAACCTCATCATCTAAATTGGATGTGGATGAGGCTCTGGCTATGAGCAACCTAAGGTAAAATTCCTCTCCATCTGTAGACCTATGATATTCAAGATACCTCTTCTCTTCTCCCCCAATTCAACAGTGGGTCAGGCATAGAATAGCAGTTACAGACATTTCCATTCAGAAAGGGATACAATGGGGGGTGCCTGGGTGGCTCAGTCAGTTGAGTGTCCGACTCGATTTTGGCTCTGGTCATCATCTCAGGGTTCTGAGATTGAGCCCCATGTTGGGCTCCTTGCTGAGTGTGGAGCCTGCTTGGGATTTTCTCTCTCTCCCTTTGCCCTCCCCCCACCCTGCTGTCATGTGCTCATGCTCTTTCTCAAAAAGAAAAAAAAGAAAAGAAAAAGATACAACAGAAGGAAAAAAAACATGTCTCCAGTGCCAAGCACTTTCAAGATCCATTCAGGCAAACTTCATTTGGTTTCAAGGCCTGGAATCAATCTGCTGCAGCTCATGGCTCTGCCCTTTAAGATTGTGGCTGTGCCCTCTGAGTCATCCTCCCTTTCCACGAAAGGTAGCCCATGTTCACAGCTGAGTGATTTTATCAGCCTCCTTTTATGCCTATAGAGTTTTGAAGGTCTGCAGCCTTCTTTCATTTAATAGTCTCTCCTTCCTTTCATTCCAAGCAGGCAATGTTTCTGTTGGTATAAACTTCTCAAGAACTTTGTGGCAGGGGGAGGTCTCTGGTGTATATCACAGAGATTGACTCCATTAGATAAGAGGCTCCTCCCATCTCCTCCTAGATTCTGCTGAGAGGGCTGAGGGGATCCATTTGTCACATACCCTAATTTCTTCAGTTAGTTCTCAGTGACTGCACAATATGACCTTGCAATCTTTCAAGGCACTAGTCAAAGGTTGTCTAGTCACACCCTTGGTTTTCTTTCTAGAATATACTTTCTCGATTATGAATCTCCTAATTTCAGCATTTTGCGTAAACTGGGCAGATTGAGAATTTCCTAAATTATCAAGCCTTGTTTCCTTTTTACTGAAGAGTTCTTCCTGCAATCTATCTCTTTTCTCTCACATTTTATTATAAGCATCAACAAGAAACCCAACTGCACCTTCCATGTGTTGTTTGGAAAGCTCCTCATCTAAATGTACATTTCCATAATTTACAATTTCTGCCTTCTACATAACTGCAGGGCACAATTCTGCAAAACTTTCTGCCACCATATAACAAGAATCTTCTTTCCTCCGGTGTCCAGTAGCGAGTTCTTCGCTTCGTTCTGAACCCTCACTGACAGAGACAGCGTCTTTACTGTCCAGCTTTCTTTTTTTTTTTTTTTAAAGATTTTATTTATTTATTTGAGAGAGAGAGACACAGCAAGAGCAGGAACACAAGCAGGGGGAGTGGGAAAGGGAGAAGCAGGCTTCCCGCGGAGCAGGGAGCCGGATGCGGGACTCGATGCCAGGACCCTGGGACCATGACCTGAGCCAAAGGCAGACGCTTAACGACTGAGCCACCCAGGCGCCCAACTATCCAGCTTTCTACCACTGGTTTATTTAAGACTATCTAGGCTTTCTCTCTCGTGCTCCTTAGAATTCTTCCAGCTTCTTCCAGTGCCCAATTCCAAAGCCATTTCTACACTTTTAGGTATTTGGCGAAGAAGTACTCCACTTCTGATACCAAAATTTCTATCAGTTTCTTATTGCTGCTATAACAAATTACTACAAATTTAGTGGCTTAAAGCAACTCCATCTGTTATCTTATAGTTCTGGAGTTCAGAAGTTTGAAATGGTTCCCACTGGGCTAAAATCAAAGTATCCTCTAGGCTGTGTTCCTTTACGAAATCTTTACAGGAGAATCCGTTTTCATTGTTTTTCCGGTTCCTTGACACTGTCCACATTTTTTAGCTCATGGCCCTTTCCATTATCAAGGCCAGTAATGACCCCTGAGTTTTACATCAATAATGGATTATAACAGGATCTGACACTCCCTTTTCTGTCTCCTTCTTCCACTTATAAAGATCCTTATGAATATATTTGGACCTACTTGGATAATCTGGTATAATCTCTTTATTTTAATGATAATTTATTAACAGCCTTAATTCCTGCTTCCTTGTAATATAATATATTCACAGTTCTGGGGATGAGGGCATCAGCAACTTTGAGGGGTCATTATGCTCCTGCCACAATATTTTTCACCCCATTCTGATTTCCAATAAAGATTTGCATATTATATTTGATAACGATATCTCTTTATTTTCTTTTGATACAGAACAGTCCTGTCACCTACCCTCTTTCAACAAATACACTTTTTTTTTTTAAAGATAGTGAGTTTTATGAAGAGACCAGACTAGGTGTCTGTAGAGATCCTATATTCTACCTTTGCATTATGTTTTTCCATTTTCAGATTTAGGTTAAATATTTTTGACAATAACACATTGTTCGATATGTTATGTATATTGTATTGTATCATATCACCACTATTAGTAATGCTAAGTGTGATTACTTGGTCCCAGTGGACCACCATCACTCTACCAGAAAGGTATAGTTTTCCTCAAGTTATCCAAAGGAATAAGTTGGAGAGTGACATCTTGAGATTGCTTAAATATCTGCTTTCTCCACCATATAGTCCACAATGGTGGTAACTTTTATTAATGATCCTTCACAAATCAGTGTATTATGTTTTGAGTTGTAGATGATTTCCTAATTCTATCACTCCTTCTGTCAATATAATCTGGGATTTTTCTATAAAGGTTTACTCCTTTTTTTTTTCTTTTCAAATATTATTATATTCTTGAGTATTTAATGATGATGTTGATGAAATGTGTTATAATCCATTAATGCCAGTGGTTTTTGTTTTTGTTTTTTTTTTTTTTTTTGGTGCTGTTGCTTATTTGTTTTGTTTTGCTTAATTCTCAAGTTATCCCCTATACAACCAATGTGAGCCCCCTCAGCTCAGCTCCTGTGTTTTCTTGACATATTTCAATAGGCTTTGGGTACCTCCTTGCCGTCTGGCACAACAAGATGTCCAGAGATTCTCCCAAAATTTTATCCAGAGTCAGTTATTTCTCCAAGAAGGCCTGAATCATTGTAAATGAAATTGGTATTTGGAAACAGAGACCTGATCACTAAAGATACTCACTGTAATTGTAGAAGTCACTCAAATATTTTTAACTCTCTTACTGTTGCTAGCTCAGTTCTGGTCTGGAACTTGGTTGATGAATGGATGATGAATCATTGAACAATTGACAATATTATTAATCTTATTACTAAATAAGCTAGGGCAGGCACACCACCATGCTTTGAAGATGTAAATTACTGGGGTGCCTGGGTGGCTCAGTTGTTAAGCATCTGCCTTCAGCTCAGGTCATGATCCCAGGGTCCTGGGATCGAGCCCCGCATTGAGCCCCGCATTAGGCTCCCTGCTCAGTGGGGAGCTTGCTTCTCCCTCTCCCACTCCCCCTGCTTTTGTTCCCCTCTCACTGTGTCTCTCTCTGTCAAATAAATAAATAAATAAATCTTAAAAAATGTAAATTACTATTCAAATAGTAGGTGTTTTTGACAAAGATTTTTAAAGTTAAGGTCTTGTGGAGAAAGTTGATAAAGCGAGGGAGAGGAAGAATAAAGAAAAAAACCATTAAATAAAAATTATTAAGGACACAAAGAAAGAGAGAGAGCAAATATTTTTGTAGCTTTGTGAGGTCAAAGAGACTCGGTTTTGACTATGGATTCTAAGTCTGGCTGTGAAAGAATTGGAATTATTCTGGAAATGTATTCTGTGTTAACCTTTTCACAAAACACCTGAGTCCATTGCCTTCTGAGCTGAGTTAGGGGTTGGTAAGGCAAGAAGGAAAACAGCTAGAATCCAGGTACTGTGAGGGTGAGTGCCCATAAGCTTAGGCAATGAAAAGGCTACCAGAGTGAGCCTGAAGGAACATGCAAATATCAGCTCTACATCATCCTGAGGTTTCCTTACATTCTATCGTTTGAGCTGCTGTTTTCCTATCCTGTTCATGTCTGAGCAATGACTCCTTGTTAGAAATGCCATCTTGAGGGGCACCTGGGTGGCTCAGTCAGTCAAGCATCCAGCTCTTGGTTTTAGCTCAGGTCATGATCTCAGGGTCCTGGGATTGAGCCCTGTGACGGTCTCTGCACTGAGCACCTGAGCATTGGAGTCTGCTTGTCCCTTTTCCTCTGCTCCTCCCCACCTCTTCCCTGAGTGCTCTCTTTCTAAAAAAAAAAAAAAGAAAGAAAGAAAGAAAGAAAGAAAGAAAGAAAGAAAGAAAGAAA
>NW_023270320.1:7946897-7983735 GCF_011800145.1 Mirounga leonina
AAAGAAAGAAAGAAAGAAAGAAAGAAAGAAAGAAAGAAAGAAAGAAAGAAAGAAAGAAAGAAAGAAAGAAATCACTAATGCTTTGCTTCTCAGTACATGAGGGTGCTCCTGGAAACTACTGTCATTAGGGGAAGTGTGAAGCCGAGAGTCAATTTACAGAAAATGGAAGAAATTGTCCAATCAACTAAGATTTATTGGGTGTATAGCCCCATACTAAGGAGCATTGGTTTTCTCTCTCTCTCCTCAAATATAATTACTAAGGAATGTTATTATAATTCACTTTTAAAGAGAACTTGTTCATACCAATGTTGATAAAAATAAAATAGAACTACCCAAACAAGCAAACAAAAAAAAACCCATGTATATTTAAGTTGACTCTGGGTTCAATAAATTGATTTATGTTTTTTATAGCACCCTAAATATCAGAGGGAAATTTCAATTAGGTAAAATTAAATGTTATAAAGGAAATTCGGACTGTGGCCAGGGCAAAATAGAGAATGTATTGGTACAATATGTGTTTCAGAAAAACATCAGGTTTAGGGAAAGACTGTGCATTTAATACCCTGCCGACTTCCCACAGCCAGGGGAATTCATAGATCTATTAAGTAAAGAGCTTCCAAATAACATGACCTATGTTTTATTTATTTTTGTATTTCCATTTTCCTTCACAAGGGTTAGCACCCAAAAGACATTTAATTACTGTTTTTGAATGAATAAATGAATGTATAAATGTATTAGATAAAGGCATTGATTATATAAAAATCTTTTTCCAAACTCAACTAATTATGTTAGAATCCATATTGTACATTAGCTATGATAGAAAACCATTTTTAATTGTTCAGGCTTTTATCTTCTTTTTAAAGCAGAACAAAGCGTGTCTTCATTTCAATAATTAATTTCACCAATATAATAACTCACCTGCTTCAGTGAGTTTGGTGACACAGGAACAACCTGGCTTAGACTTTGTGGAGTGAAAAAGTATACAACTTTCCACTGAAAGAAACTTCAAATACATTGACTATGTCCTGGGGGAAAGAAAACCTTTCTAATAGAAAACACTAAAAACACGGTGCTTAATTATTGAATAACTGGGTACTTTGTTTTGATGGTTAAATCTATACCTAAACTGTGTGAACATATGGCAGTCTCTTAATACAAAGTTCCCCAGAATAGCTGGAGAACTAGGATGATCCCTAATTAAGTGGCAGTCTTAGAGACTAAGCCTTAATTAGTTAAATGCTTCAGTAAGCTCCGCATAGCATGGGCATTTCCAATGCCGTTCTCTGGTGCTATCTCAACACTCTCAGGGACCTAGATGTTGTGGTCATCTGTAATTAAGAGCAACATCTCCTTCTGATGCTATACTGCCATGTTGCAAAGAGAGCTAGTGAGTGCAATGAACTTGAACTCTGAATGGGCCAGTTGGGGCCACACCTGTTAAAACACGGACATGGGTGCATGGTTAATGTGTACATTGTTGATGCGTGGGTTTCTGTTTAGTTCTCATGTGTGTGCATGTGAATAAGGTGAAGTAATTAAGTACACAAGAGGAAGTGGCATTGTTAGAATGGCAAGAGGAAGGGCACTTGGGTGGCTCAGTTGGTTAAGCATCTGCCTTCAGCTCAGGTCATGGTCCCAGGGTCCTAGGATCAAGCCCTGCATGGAGCCTGCTTCTCCCTTTCCTTCTGCCCCTGCCCCGCCCCAGCTCTGCTCTCTCTCTCTCTCACTCACTCTCACTCTCTCAAAAGAATAAATAAAACCTTAAAAAAAAAAAAAAAGAATGGTAGGAGGATGTGGCTTGTCCAAGCTGACAGGGAGAGGTCAGTGATTGTAGGGCTGTGGGTGTAGGATTTCCCTTCCTCCAACGGGCTGTTGATTTGGCTACAACTGCAAAGGTTTTCACATTCTGTTGGTCATTGTATTTACATTGGACCGTTAATTCTAGAATTATTTATACATTACGATAAAGGGTGCTCCTGTCTGTGGGCAGAGCAAGCAATACTCAAATGATAGGTGCCAGTCCTTCAGATCTGTCATGAGGGATGGGCAGGAGGTGGCCACAGAGCAAACCCGAAGATGGCAATGTGGGCCACGTTAGTATTTCTAAACATGACTGACCTTTTCAGTTTTCATTTCCTACAAATGGGAAACAATATGCCAATGACAGGCTGACTGATGTTTCTCTGAGTGCTCCAGATAGCATTTGCATCTTTCAGGAGAGTAGTCTGCAAATCTGGCAAATACTGGCATCAGGTTTAGCCCAATGGAGGGAGAATGTTTTTATTTATTTTAAGGCCTGAAGCAGAGCCAGCAAGAGTTGTGATTAAATGAAAACATTTTTTTTTAAGTAAAAAGAAACAGCATTTGTGGAAGAATGCATTATAGACTCATCCCTGGTACGGATGGAGAGGGCATGCAGAGAATCCCAGAGTTTCATTGGTTTGTGCCGTTTCTTCTAGTGTGCTAGAATCATGGCAAGGCATTGCAATTTTCTTCCCTGGGTTTTACCCTCTGGGAGCTCATTTCAAGCCCCCAGCCTTGGACTTTAGGGACACAAAAACATAATTACCAAAAGCAAAGAAATCTCCAGTCCAACTGCCTTGTACTTATGTTTCACTTGGTTTTAGAAACTTGCTCTTTCTTTTGGGCCTTGTGACCCGGGTGAATTTAGCCAGGCTGGACAGTCACGTGTTATTAAGTATGTGGGAATTTACTCAGGAGCTATATTTCATTCTTAGAAAAACCATGCTTGGGGCGCCTGGGTGGCTCAGTTGGTTAAGCGACTGCTTTCGGCTCAGGTCATGATCCTGGAGTCCCGGGATCGAGTCCCGCATAGGGCTCCCTGTTTAGCGGGGAGTCTGCTTCTCCCTCTCACCCTCCCCCATCTCATGCTCTCTTTCTCTATCTCATTCTCTCTCAAATAAATAAATAAAATCTTAAAAAAAAGAAAAAAGAAAAACCATGCTTATGCCTTTAATTCCATTTCTACTTCATGTTATTCTCATGAAGATAATGTGAAATACAAAGATGGGGGTTTGCATATATGGTATAAGTAGTTCCTTCTCATCCTTCCGCCTCCTCTTAATTCATCACTGTCCTTTCCGTAACTATTTATTGTACTTCGTTTATTTTCCTATGGCCTATATCCACAAGTACAGTGAAAGTGCCATAAGGTAAAGTTTGAAAGAGCCTACAAGACGGCACCTGATGAGTCTTGCCTCCTGGTATTCCCACCCTGTGTCGTTCCCTTCCACGTTGTACCAGGGCTGGTCTCTGCGGCCAAGAGAACACAGAACTGATGGTATGTAATGTCATTTCTTATACCAGGTTATGAAAGACTAGCTTGTCACTCAGCCTTGCCCTTTTCTTCCCTCCTGTACTGAGCAGCCCCATGGAGAAGCCCACCCCTGTGGCAAGGGTTGAGGCCATCTGCCATCAGCCACGTGGCTGTGCTGGAAGCCAACCCTCCAACACTCCAGGTGACTGCAGCCCTGGCCAGCAGCTCGATGTTGCTTCATGAGAGGCCCTGAATCAGAATGGCTCAGGTAAGCTGCTCCTGGATTCCTTACTCAGAAACTGAGATAATAAATGTCTGTTTGTTTGCCTTGTTTTGTCTTTTTAAAGATTTGTTTATTTATTTGAGAGAGAGAGAGAGAAAGCCCCAGGGGAGTGGGTGGGCAGAAGGAGATGGAGAGAGAGTCTTAAGCAGACTCCCCACTGAGCGTGGAGCCCTGGGGCTCAATCTCAGGATCCTGAGATCAGGACCTGAGAGGAAACCAAGAGTCAGACTTTCAACCGACTGCACCACCCAGGCACCCCATAAATGTTTGTCTTAATTGCTAAGTTTGGGGGTAATTTGATCCAAACAATAGATAACTAATGCAAGAAAGATCAGTGTTTGATTGCATGCTCCAACTCCCAGCACAACATGGCACATAGATCTCAATGAACTGACTGAATAAATACTTGTTGAATAAACAGAGGAATCTAGACAGCTATCAACTTTGCCCAAGCACATTCTATAAGGAATGTTTTGTATTTGTTCAAGTATAACTAGCAACCACTTTACTAAAGTTGTTGGTCAAGAAATCCATTTATAAATAAATTGGGGAGAGCCCTTTACCTGAAGACCTAAGAGAAGTTTGAAATTTTATTGTCCCTGAGGCTGTACCACAGTGTGAATATACATTGTATGAAGCAGTTGACATAAACACAGATATTTATAGGGACTCCTGGGTGGCTCAGTTTGTTAAGCATCTGCCTTTGGCTCAGGTCATGATCCCCGGGTCCTGGAATCGAGCCCCACGTCAGGCTCCCCGCTCAGTGTGGAGTCTGCTTCTCCCTCTCCCTCTGCCCCTCCCCCGTTCGTGCTCTGTCTCTCTCTCACTCGCACATGCTCTCTCTCAAATAAATAAATAGAGTATTCTTAAAAAAACCCCACAGATATTTATAAAATGAAGTATAAAAAGCCTTAAGGTATGATTTTATGTTACCTTCCAATTCCTTCTCCTTGGATAGTGAGGCAGATATGATGAAAGGAAGTGTCCTTCCTGACTGGTTCTCTCTTAGTGGTCTGGAGTCTGGTTTTGTTCTAGTTTGGGATCATGTACTGAGCCTCCCATTGCCTGTGTTTCCATCCCATGCAGACTCTATGGGAATGCATGCTTCCCTGTTCTTACAAGTCACAAAAACATTCTCAGACCGTCTAAATTCTATTGTTCAAATTTAATAAAGAAAACCATTAACAGTTTGTAAGTTTACTTTCTTTCACAGCTTGTCTGAACAATGCTTATTTAGCCATTCCCTACACGTGGCTTCTCTCCTCTCTCTCTTCTGTCTTTCTGTCTGTCTGTCTCTCTTTCTCTGACTTTACTACTCTGTCTTTGCCTGTGCTCCTCTAGAGTGGGGGCAGTATTTTGGTGATCCCTGTTTTTTGGCAGTGAGGGAAGAATCTCCAGCCTGAACAGAATCTAGAAAATGCTCCTTAGTGTGTGAAAAATTGTTTATCGATTATTTATGTCATAATCCACTATTCAAAAGCCCATAGATGTAGAACTTGTTTGTGAAGCCTTTGTAGTAGCCCCTACTTCACAGTCTCGTTAAAGCAGCCCTATGAAGGGGAAGTGGACAATGTGCGCAGATAACAAAGTTGACCCGGTCTTCTGGCTTATCACAAAATAAAGAAGACAAAGGCAATGAAGTTTAATGTTAGCTAAAGAGGCAGGGACACCAAGGGAATTGTGAATATGGCACAATTTCACAATCAATTTATTTTTCAGTTTGGAAAACACTAGACATTTCTCTCTTTCTTGCAAGGCATCTGGAATTTTTAATATTCCTGTCCACTGATTAAAAATTGCCATGGTCATATCTAGCTTTGATTATCTAACCATATTTCTAACCACAATCTTAAATCTCTTCTACTTGGAATAATTCTCATTCTGTCTTAACACCCAGCAAAATATCTTGTATTTAGACATTTCGTAAATATTTTAAAACTTTAATTGAATCATAACTCTACCCAGCTATGGCTGTTCAATTTATAAATATTCTCCCTTTCTCTTGACTGCAACCCCCCCCACATGCATATAAGCCATCCCCATCTTCACCATGTTACCGTTTCCTTAACCAATGGAATGTTCCCAAGATCTACTGATCAATCTGGCACACCATTCAAAATATACTTGCAGACTTTTTTCAACTTTCATCAGCTACAGTGATTGCCTCCTCCATTATGTACCAGTCTGTAGGTAAATTTAAGTATGTGTGCACACCATCTCTTCATTATTTGTTTCCTAAGTGATTCTAAATCATTAAGTTCTTTTTGTGTCTCTTTAACATTCTTTACAATGCATGTGATCCAAAGCTAGGCATGACATTTCAATGAATACTGTCATATATCGAATACACTTAATATGAACCTCAGGAAAAGAGAGCCAGGCAAAAGGAGAAATCGTATTTTCACAGAAATCGTAAAGAGTTGCAGTATGTAGCTAACACGTGTAGGGAACCCAATAAAGGTGTGTTGCCTGTTAATCCCTGAACGTCATACCTTGCCTTCTGAGGCTTTGCTTCCCACATTTTTCATAAGACATGGGGACTGAGCTTGTCTTCCTTCCCTTTAAAAAGAAGCCCTGCCTACTCTTGCTTCTCTAGATTCCTCCCCGAAAAGCTAAATTTGAAAAATGTTTCCTCTTGGCTGTCTCCTCAATATATCATATATTGACCTTTTTATTGAAAATTTTATCTCTCTTCTTTAAAGGCAGAT
Source organism: Mirounga leonina (assembly GCF_011800145.1). Classification (NCBI taxonomy): domain Eukaryota; kingdom Metazoa; phylum Chordata; class Mammalia; order Carnivora; family Phocidae; genus Mirounga; species Mirounga leonina. Next base: position 7,953,166 of record NW_023270320.1, read on the forward strand.
AAAGAAGACTGTAATAAACATACTATCTATAGCGAGAATTTTTTTTAATCTCACAAATGTCTCAGGTCCTTTGTTCATGATCTATTGTTCCCGATTTTCCAGTTTAGGTGGCATCTGGAAGTCACATGCATCCCTGTACTTCTAAGGGAAGAACTCCTCAAAGCATTTTCTCCCTAACCTCTATCTCAAACATCTTCTGAAGGCTTTAACTCTCTAGATTTTCAAACACTTTCCTACACAAAAGCCCCTTTTCCTAGTGGATAGAGCTAAAAGTGTGGATAGTATGCCCCTTCAAAACTGCTTGTCTTTAGTAGGTAGTCTGGGCACTTGAGAATGTCCTGATAAGTAGATCCTGACTTTGTTAATGTCCTTGCTGATAGAGGAATGCTTGCTTTATTGTGCACAGCTCCTGCAAGCTTCATAACCCTCAGCCCCTGACCTACCAACTCTCAACCAAAGATTCATTTCTTCTCTGAGTCATGTGGTACATTACTTCAATCACTCTTGATGTCAGCATGATCAAATTCATGTTTCCTTATCCTTTTATTGCATTTGCCCTGCCAACCCCACTCTGGGACCAACCTATCCATCTACCTTCTCTGTTCTATACATATGGGCTGTGATTCAGGAAGAAAGAAATAACACTCTGGTACAGATTTGAGTCTCTATATTTTATGATCTAACCTATGGCTCCACCCTCAGCCAGGCTCTCAGACATACTTGAAAATCTTATTACGTATCTTTGAATCTCCCATTTCTTTTCTTTTTTTTTTTTTTAAAGATTTTTATTTATATGTTTGAGAGAGAGAAAGAAAGAGTCCAAGCAGGGGGAGGGGCAGAGGGAGAAGGAGAAGCAGACTCCCTGCTGAGCAGGGAGGCCAACGCGGGGCTCGATCCCAGGACCCTGGAATCATGACCCGAGCCGAAGGCAGACGCTCAACCGACTGAGCCACCCAGGCGCCCCAAATCTCCCATTTCTTACAAGGGTTACTCAAAACCATTTTGTATTTCACCAAATTTGTCTCTTTTCCTTCCAATCCTACCTCTCCAACAGTTTAGATGTTTTTCTAAGGAATAAGTACAAAATTGTATGTAAATAACTTAGCATGATGCTGAACACAGAGCAAAGATTTAATAAATGTAAACCATGACTATTACTAAATAATCAGAAAGTGCAGAAAGTAGGAAATGAAATCACACGGACATCCATCCCCTCAAGTTATGTACTGCTTGGCAGTTTCCATTTTCACAGACACAATAATGTAGATGAATGTTATTTCCTCAAAAACATAAATATTAATTTCTCAATTGCTTATCTAAAGTGAAACAGAAAGTTTACTAAAAACGTTAAGTGGCAGTGTTACTAATATGTTTTAATTTCATGTTTCTCTATGGGGTTAAGTTTTATACTTGTTGGTAAAACTTAATAAAATATTGTAAAAATCAAAGCCACAAAAAGATGCTATTTTTCCAACTTTCTGTTATAAAAGAATGTAAATGTGGAAAAAAGTTGAACGGATAGTCCAATAAACACCCACGTACTTGCCAAGTAGACTCAAAAAATATTAATATTTTACACTACAGTACAGTACTTTGTGTTTGTGTGTTTGCGGGAGGTTTTGAAGTCATTTGCAGTATGACACCTCTAAATATTTCAACATGCAACTCCTAAAAATGTGTTTTTACACATAATCATTATTCCATTATCACACCAAAGAAAATTAATAATTCCCTTATATCAGCTAATAGATAGTCTTTATTCAATTTTCCCAAACATGTCTTCTATAGCTGTTTCTGTTTCTTTGTTTGAACAAGATCCAGTCAAGGTCTCTGTATTGGATTTTTGTTGCTGTATCTCTTTGGTCACTTTTCTTTCCAAAATAGGCCTCCCACTTTTTCCCTCCTAACGTTGACTTTTTTAAGAGAACAGGTTAGTTGACTTATAAAAGGCATCACATTCTTTTTTGGTCTAATTGTTTACTGATAGTGGTATTTAACCTGTTTATCCAATCCCTTAATACCTTATATGTTGGAAGTTAGTACTGAAAGCTTAGATTCAAGTTAACCCTTTTTTTTGGTCAAGAATCCTTCACAGGTAAGGCTGTGTACTTCATATTATACTACATTATAAGGCACATAGTATCAAGTTGTCCAACTATTTATAATGCTCAGTTATGGTGATGAAATTCAGGTCTTTTTATCATGAGGTCAATTTTTATTCATTTTCATTTAGCAAATAATCTATGGGGTAATACTTTTGTATATTGGTAACATGCAGGGTGTTTTCCAACAATCTTTGAATCCAAAATTTCAGCATTCTTGCTTGAATCAATTATTTCATTGCAGGCTATAAATTAGTGATTTTATTCCTATTCTTATTCATTCTACATTTGTGGTCTAGCATTCTTCTATCTAAAACAGCTTTTCTCCCACCAACTGGATATTTCCTAAACAGACAGGCTCTATGCTTAATTCTTTCTTTTATTGCCAAATTTAAAAATAAGTTTGTGCTGTGATAATTATATCTGCTGGTGGTATAGAAGTTTGTTTGGCATACTTATTTTTGCTCCTCTCCCTTTCCTAAAATATCACTACTAATTCATTTATTTATTTCATTTAATGTTTTACAATTAGTTACAGTCCAAGAACTGACCAATGAGAGTTTATCCACACTGGATCCTATGCTGTTTGAACATGTTCCCCTTAGTCTTTGAGAACTTTGTTGCTTTCTGGCCCAGTATGTTGTTCCTTGTCCTTTCTCTGTCCCAGACCTGAAATCAATCAATGGAGAAGTGAAACATCAACTGATAATATGGGAGAAAATATTTGAAAATTATATATCTGATAGGGGACCACTATCCAGAATATATGAAGAGCACTTACAACTCAATGATAAAGGAAAAAATAACTCACTTAAAACTTGAAAGAGGATTTAAATAAATATATCTACAAAGAAGATATAGGGATTGAGGAAAAGCAGTCAATCTAAATATGAAGTTAGCTGGGTTTGTTTTATGTTTTTATTTTAGTTTTTGGTAGATGCCCTTTATCACGTAGAGGAACTTCCTTCTATATGTACTTGGTTGAGTGTTTTTATCATTTAAAAGGGTTGGATTTGTCAAATTTTTTTCTGTCTCTATTAATTACATGATTTTTGTTCTTTATTTTTTTAATTTGGTGTATTACGTTGCTTGATTTTCAGATGTTGAACTAACCTTTTATTTCTGGGATAAATCCTATTTGTTCATGGTATATAATCTTTTTTATATATTGCTAGATTCAGTTTGCTCCTATTTTGTTAAGGATTTTTGCTCTTTCTTTACAACGGATATTGATCTATATTTTGTTTTGTTTTTCTTGTGATGTCTTTTGGTATTAGGTTAATCCTGGCCCCTTAGAATGAGCTAAGAAGTATTCTCCACTCTTTTATTTTTGGAAAGGTTTGTGAAACATTGGTATTAATTCTTCTTTGGACATTATGTAGAATTAATTACTGAAGTCATTTGGACCTGTCTCTTTTGCCGATTTTTAAAAATTAATCCTTCAATCCCTTTATTCATTATAGGTCTAGTCAATTTTTTTATTTCTTCTTGAGTCAATTTTTGTACTTTGTGTCTTCCTAGAAATTAGTCCATTAAAATGGGGGTCAATTTAGCTAAGAAATTGTCAATTTTATTGATCTTATTAAAGAATTAACTTTTGGTTTTGTTGATTTTCTCTATGGTTTTTCTAATCACTGTTTCATTTATTTCACTCTAATTTTTCATATTTCCTTCTTTCTGATTGCTTTAATTTAATTTTATCTCCTTTAATTCCTTAAGGTAGAAGATTAGGTTATTGATTAGAGTTTTTTTTCTTTTTTAATGTAGGTGTTCATAATTATAAATTTCTCTCTGAACACTACTTTATCTACTTTCCATATGTTTTTGAATGCTGTGTTTTCATTTGTAATTTTCTCAAAGTATTTTTTAATTCCCTTGCAATTTCTTCTTTGATCCATTAGTTATTTAAGAATGTGTGCTGTTGTTGATTTCTAATTTAATTCTATTGTGTTTGGTTACTATGGTGTGAATGTTTGTCCCCCTAAAATTAATGTTGAGATCCTAATGCCCAATGTAATGGTATCAGTATATTGGGCTTTGGGAGGTGCTTACATCATGAGAATGGAGCCCTCAAGAATGAGATTAGTGTCTTATAAAAGAAGCTCCAGAGATCCCTACCCTCCTTCACCATATGAGGATAGAGAGAAGACACCAGTTGTGAACCAGGAAGAGGGCCCTCACCAAACATAACCATGCTGGCACTTTGATCTTAGACTTCTCAGCCTCCAGAACTGTGAGAAAAAAATTCCTATTATTTATAAGCCATCCAGTCTGTGGCATTTTGTTATGGCAGCCCAAATGGACTAAGATGTTGGTTAATATTCTTTGTATGATTTCCCTTCTTTAAGTTTATTGAGATTGTTTATAGTTAAGCATATATGGTCTACGCTAGAAAAAGTTCTATATGTGCATGGAAGAATGTTTTCTGCTATTGTTGGGTTGAATATTCTGTAGATATCTGTTAGATCTAGTTGGCTTATAGTGTTCTTCAAGACTGCCTTTTTGAAAACATTTGGCAAGCTGAACACTTTTTGAAGTCTACTTCACCTGTAGTGTGTAGCCTCTGGGTCTCTGCACAGTTTTTTTCTTGTTCTTATCCTTAGCCTGACTACTTAGCAGTCACCTTTGGGTCAGCATAAGCTACTTATTGGTCAAAGATGTGCTTAAGTCCCCTTGGCCAGTTAAACTTTTACCCTTGACCATAGGATTTATGTATAGTATGGAGGTAGCTATCATAGTCCAAGGAATTTACACATCTGGCCAGGCATCAGTAACACATTTTCCTTCCAATCTTTCAAAAAAGGGTTCAGTCTGATACAGTACTCCAGACTGAAAAGGACATATGTAATTTTCTTTTTTTAATGTGGCTCAATAAGCATCACCCCTTGATCAGAGTAACTTATTGTTCAACTAGTGTTTTGGTCAGAGTTTGTGCTATTGGTGGGAGTGCAAGCTGGTGAGCCACTGTGGAAAACAGTTTGGAGGTTCCTTAAAAAATTTTAAAAAATTGCCATATAATCCTATAATTTCAGTTACTGGATATTTACCCAAGTAATATGAAAACACTAATTCAAAAAGATATATACGCCCCTATGTTTATTGCAGCATTATTTGTAATAGCCAAATTATGGGACCAGCCCAAGTGTCCATCAATAGATGAATGGACACACACACACACATACACCCACACACACACATACACACACATATATGGATATATAGATAGATAGATATAGATAGATATAGACATAATGGGATATTACTCAGCCATAAAAATGAATGAAATCTTGCCATTCACAATAACAGATGAATCTAAAGAGTATAATGCTAAGTGAAGTAAGTCAGACAGAGAAAGACAAATAACAAATGACTTCATTCATATGTGGAATTTAAGAAGCAAAACAAACAAAGAAAAAAAGAGACAAACTGAAAAACAGACACTTAACTATAGAGAACAAAGTGGTGGTTACCAGAGGGAAGGTAGGTGGGGGGATGGATGAAATAGGTGATGGGGATTATGAGTACAATTGCCATGATGAGCACTAGGAATGTATGGAAGTGTTGAATCACTATATTGTACACCTGAAACTAACATAACACTGTATGTTAACTATATTGGAATTTAATAATAATAATAATTAATAATAATAAAAGAAATTGTGGTATATATACACAATAGGATATTTTTTAAAAGGAGATCCTGCCACTCACAACAACATGCATAAGCCTGAAGGATATTATGCTAAGTAAAATAAGCCATCTGTTATTTATTTATTATTATTTTTTCCATTCTCCAACTTTATTCACGAACATGGTATCTATAAGAATCTGGGAGAAGGGCCTGGGGGTCAGCAGGCTGAGACAGCTGTTCAGGCTCCCCTGGTCCCTTCCCTTGGGGGTGGGAGGGACAGACCACAGAGATGTGTCAGCCCTATCAATCCACAATCCCAAGCTTCCCAAAAAAGGACAGAAAGAAAAAGTTGCATGATCTCTTTTACATATTTAATCTAAAACACTCAAATATATAGAAGCAAGAGTAGGAGTGTGGTTACCAGGGATGGGGAGGTGGGGAAAATGGGGAGATATTGGTCAAAAGGGTACAAAATTTCAGTTGTGTAGGATGAATAAGTTCTAAGAGATCTATAGCACATAATGGAGCTATAGTTAACAATACTATATTTTGTACTAGAAATTTGCTAAGAGAGTAGATCTCAGGTGCTCTCATTAAAAAAAAAAAGTAACTATGTGATGATATGAGTATGTTAATTAGCTTGGCTATAGTAATCATTTCACTATGTATATGCATGTCAAAATATCACATTGTGCATCTTAAATATATCCACTTTTGATTTTTAAAAAATCCCACAAGAGTCTTTGCATTCCAGAATAAAAGTCTCAGTGTCATTACAATAATAACAATAATAGTAACAATAATGGTAACAAAATAATAGCTGTAAATCATGATGTTCTCACCATATGCCAATCTCATTTGATACTTGAAACTACTCTATACAGTTGGTAATATTACTCTCTTATTCTTGATGAGGAAATTCAATCTCAAAGAAATTAAGAAACTTACCCGGAGGGGTGCCTAGGTGGTGCAGCTGGTTAAGCAACCAACTCTTGGTTTTGGCTCAGGATGTGATCTCAGGGTTGTGAGATTGAGCCCCACGTTGGACTCCGCCTTCAGTGCAGAGTCTGCTTGAGATTCTCTCTCCCTTTCCCTCTGCCCCTCTCACTTATATCCTATCTTTAGCTCTCTCTAAAATAAATAAATAAATCTTAAAAAAAAAAAAAAAACCTTAACCAAAGTCGTTAAGCTACTAAGAACCACATTGAGATATTAGCTTCAAATCCACTTCAACTTCTTTCTAAACTCTGTTTTCTTTCAGTGACCCTCCAATTATCCATGTGTATGTTTGCCCTGTTTACCATCCCTGAGGTGTGTAGTCATCATATTTGCAGGAGCTCAAAGCATGTGACTTGCACAGAGTAGATCTCAATAAAATCTGTATCATTGAATTTGCCTATCTGAGCATGAAGAAGGTTGGTGCAAAGATCAGAAGGCTTTGGCTAACTTATTTGCAATGTTGCTAATTCCAAATGTGTCCTTAGACAAGTCTTTTTTACATTCTGCACCTCTATTTCATTTATTATTAGATGAATAATGAATATTCTTATCTCACTAGAATACAAATGAATAAATGAAGTAATGTGGCCTTGGAATGGCCATTGGCTCTCTGGCCAGAGACTGTGGAGAAAATGTCAATTAAATCATTTTATTTTTCCTTTTCCTCCATTGGAAGGTGTTTTGGGGATAAGTGTGTTGGCTGATATTTTAAACATATTTAAAAATGGCTCCAATAATATAAGTAAAGCAACTTAAGCATCTGGAAAGAAAAGTGCTATGTCCACCTGGGGGTGATAATGATGCTCATAGTGATGAGGAAGAATTTTGATAACAATAAATCTGAGTGAATTTCGCTCAACCTGCTTGCAGAAAATAGCAGCTCAAGGACATAAAATTCCCCCAAAGGTTAGTTTTAGTGTCTAATTTTGCAAGTAGATTGTTCATGGCTTTCTTGATCCCATATTCTAGACAAAATGTACATGTGCTAATACCATGTCTTGCTCCTTGATCCAGAAAAATATTCATGCCAACTGTGAGGATAAGAAGAAATTTAAATTAGTTCTTATGAAAGCATGTTCAGTTTCAGAAAAACCGCATCTTCCCAGTGCACATATATGCACTTTGTTTTTCCCAGCAGAATGTGAATACGGTAGCTTTAATACATTAAATAAAGTCACACTGTGGGTTTTTTTTTCTTTTACAGTCATGCTTGATTGCATTCCACCTAAATAAGTACAATCCAGGCAGATGCTATAAAACCAAAATCCTGCAGTGTAGTAGATTTTTATTCATGAGCATAAAAGTAGCTGTTGGAACTAGAATCTTTGAGTATCTTATGATAAAGACATGAAGCAAAAGTAAGGATGGTCAAGAGCAGGGTTATAGAAGTCTGATATTATGGAAGCCTTGGGATAGGGCAATCAGTGTGCTGACCCAAAGCTGCAGGCAGCACCACAGAAGGAATGAGGCCTCATCTTCTGCCATTTTGTCTTGACGTATTATAGGAAGTATTTGCTAAGGAGACTTATCTACCAATACTGAAGTTTGCTAGCCTTTCCACGGGACCTGACCCTCTTCAATATCTATGAGTAGAAGTCTGTATCATCACAAAATTGTCCATGAGTTGTGAGATGCCCAGTTCACTGAAATGCAAAGCAACACCACCTTCTTGAAAGAGTTTCCTTATCTCTGAAGGAAGGAAGCTGAGAGTGGAATCTCCCTCCTTGACAGAGTTTTGGTCCGATGTACCTACAAATGGGTACAATGCATGTAGTTTTCTGCTAACTTTTTGCTGGGGCCAGGGTGGGAAATGTGATGGGAGTAATAGGTGTGATATCATTGTTAGACTTTACCTATAAAATCTATAATCCGACACAGCCTTTTTTGAACTCAAATGAAATGTGCTCATCTTTTAGGAATTTGAAAGTCCAAGTAGGACCTAAAAACAACTCTGGGAAGGTCTTCACTTCTCCCTATGGTCTATGGCATCAGTCTATGTGCATGGAGAAGGTGTGTGGTTTGCCCTAATGGTGACTAACAAGACCTTTTCCCCACTCAAAGCCCAATGTTTTCCTTCATTTGGTCAGAAGGAAACAAAAATCTCCCCAGTGGTCTCCAAACCTTTTTGATAATGTTCCCCACCAATAAGGTATTTGAACCAGATAGCCCTAATTGCTGTATGACTATTTTAAGTTGTATACACTTACTACTATATTATTAGGATGTACATTATCGAATCTGAAAATATAACATTTAAAGGACGAAGTCAAATGAAAAAATATGTTTTAAATAATTTTGTTTAATAATTTAATTAATAGGACAAAAACTATGGTGTTCTTGTGAATATGCTATCAGTGATTTTTATAAACTGGCAGAAATGTGATTGAATGGAGTCGCTATGACTAAATCATCTTTGTCTTTAATTTTTAATATAGGTGATAAAAAGCTCATTCTAACGTTAAAAGTGCCAACTCTTGGCTTTTTCCATCTCATGTTTTCTCTGTCTGTAATTTGCAGGAATTTCACTAAACCACTTGTGATGACTGGTTTAGTGAAATCTGGGAAATGCAATCAATAAATCAACTTACCCACATGTGCGTAAATTGTGCTAACTCCAACAGCACAGAACAAATGGCCTAGTGTGATTGCAGCCCTCAATTTCACCACATTCTCTTACTTAACCCGTGGACTCCTGGTCCCTAACTGAGACATGAGAGGAGGCACAGATACCATCTCATAAATTAAATATTTTGAAGATTAATTCTGTTCCTATGTGTAGGTGAAAATACATATAAATAGAAGTTTTAATATTTTATTCCAGCCTCCCATATGATCCTCATATGCACCTAGCATTTCCATACACCACTTCGGAGGCCCTTATATAACTTATTTAACAGAGGACAACAAGTCGATCTGATTTCTCAATTTTTGACTCTGTTGATAAAAGCAGATAAGAATGATGATTTGGGGTGAGGGGATGGGGCAGTGTAGTGAAGGAGATGGGAGAGCTTCAGCTACCTCCTAGAGGTAACAGACAGGATAAACTGTTTTCTCAACAGCTGGGGCATAATGCCCTCTTCCCTCTACAGCCACCATGCTTTAAAAAGAAACAACTAAGCCATGTAATGCCTTTCATGTTTCCTCCCTTTAAAAAAAGAAAAGAAAAAGGAAAAGAAAGAAACAAACAAACTTTGAATGAGCCTCATCAGTGAAGAAAGGTCAAGTGAAACCACTATGGCACATTGTGTTCTAGGGAGTCTTTTTTCCCCTCCACACTGAGTGGGATAAAGGACCCAGTCTTGACTGCCATGTAGTGGCTTCTTAATTGAGTCTTCCATCTTCACGGGACCAGATGAGAGAGTCGCTTAAAAGGGGCTAAATTCAAAACCACGCGCGGTTTCAGAACAAATTGTCCAAGCCACCTAAAAGTGGAGTTCTTTAAAATCCTGCTGCTGCTTTGGCCACATGGGCTCTTTCTGGCTCCAGCCAAAGAACTGCTGTGTTTAAAGTACAGATCCCTGTAATGAAGTGACATTTGACTGTTCACAGTGAATTGATAGTCTCTCAAATGAGAGGACTATTCACAGTTGCATTTTTCTCAACTCTGTTTTAGTGAGGAAACAGCCTGTGATGCATCCAGAAGCCTCCTGTCTACCTGTGGGAATCAGGAGATGAGGCTGAGCAGAGGCTGGTGGTCCATTATAGGATGCTGGCAGGGGCCTGATCCTGGAAGGCAATTTGGGGCAAGTGTTACAGGAGTGCCGGCTAATAAAGGAAATGTGTGGAGAACTTGGACCTGTTGTTAAGTTTGAAGTTGGATGAACAAGGGGCTTTACTGAGACAGCCAAGGATCAGGGAGACCTGGGGTTGTCAGAGTACCCACAGCAAAGAGAGATGGTAATATTTAGGGACAGAAGCTGAAAATCCAGAACAGGATGACCTCTTACAGTCAAGGCTCTTTATTTTGAGATAAAGTCATATTAAATTTACATCTGGAAACATGAAATAATGAAGCTGAGGAACAATAAAACTAAACATAATAGCTTCACCAAGTGCTTGGGCTAACATATTTACTCTAAGAGATTATTGGGTGATACAAATAACTGTAGTAGAAACTTAGGTAAGTAGTAAAATGGAAAGTTAAAATCCATACACCAATTAACATGTGAGGCAGAAGGGCTATTTGGCAAGCATAAAAGATCACTGATACAGTACTCATAAAGCAGTCCTGCATTTCTGGCTTTATCAGGAACTAATTGAGTGACCTCAGGCAAATTTGGGCCTTGTTTTACTCATCAGTAATATGAGAGAGTCTGTAATGTTATATCTTTCTTTATTATCATAAAAGTAGTACAGAAATATGGCAAAAGAAGCAACAGTGTAGAAAGATTTAAAAAAACCTTCCTACCCTCCCTTTCTCTGCCACATGAACCCTCAGTCCATTTTCTCAGAGAAAACCGTTATTGATACTTTCTTTGAAGTCTGAGACAACATTTATGAAAATACACATATGCAAATGCTTTAAAAGCAAGTGAAATTTTAATACACATACTGCTCAGAACTTATCTTATTTACATTAAAATATATGTTATAGGCTGAATTGTATCTCCTCAAAATTCATGTGTTGTTGCCCTAACCCCCGCTACTTCAGAATGTGACTATATCTGGAGATAGAATCTTTAAAGAGATGATTAGAGCAAAATGAAGTTGTCTGGGTGAGCCCTAATCCAATGTGACCAGGGGCCTTTTCGGAAAAAGAGATTAGGACACAGACAAGCACAGATGGAACACCATATGAGACACTGGAATAAGACAGCTATGTATAAGCCAAAGATAAAAAGCCCTCAGAAGAACCAATCCTACCAACACCTTGATCTTGAACTTCTAGCCTCCAGAATTGTGAGAAAATTAATTTCTGTAGTTTAAGTCACCCAGTCTGTAGTGCTTTATTATGGCAGTCCTAACGAACTAACACAATACATCATATATATCTTTACATATGAACACATACAAAACTACCTTGCATTATAATAGTTCTGTAGTATTTATTCTATTTTATAGATATGATACAAGTGATTTTACAATTATTGGAAATATAGGTTGTAATTTGCCTCCTCTTTAGTGACCAGAGGTCAAGTACATCCTTTCTGGGAGAAAAAAACAGTACCCAGAGCCACCACACTTTTTTATACACAATGGGTATGGGCATACCTCATGTTATTGCACTTTGCTCTATCATACTTCTCAGATACTGTGTTTTTTACAAATTGATGGTTTGTGGCAAGTCTATCCATGCCATTTTTCCAACAACATTTGCTCACTTCATATCCCTGTGTTACATTTTGGTAATTCTTGCAAGCTTTTTCATTATTTGCTGTTTTGTTGTTATGGTGATCTATGACCAGTGATATTTGCTGATACTATTGCAATTGTTTTGGGGCACCATGAACCATGCCCAATAAGATGGTGAACTTAATTGATTTATGTCGTGTGTTTTCTGATGGCTCCACTAACCAGCCATTTCCCCATCTCTTTCCCTCTCCTCAGGCCTCCCTATTCCTTGAGATACAATAATATTGAAATTAGACCAAATAATAACCCTACAATGGCCTCTATGTGTTCAAGGGAAAGGCAAAGTTGCATGTTTCTCACTTTAAATAAAAAACTAGAAATGACTATGCTTAGTGAGGAAAGCATGTCAAAAGCTGAGACAGGCTGAAAACTAGACCTCTTGCACCAGTTAGCCATTGCAAATGCTGAGGAAAAGTTCTTGGAGGAAATTAAAAGCCCTACTTCAGTGAACACACAAATGATAAGAAAATATAACAGCCTTATTGCTGTATGGAGAAAGTTTGAGTGGTCTGGATAGAGATCAAACCAGCCACAACATTCTCTTAAGCCAAAGCTTAATCCAGAGCAAGGCCCTAACTGTCTTTAATATTATGGAGGTTGAGAGAGCTGAGGAAGCTATGGGAGAAAAGTTAGAAGGTGGCAGAGATTGGTTCATGAGGTTGAAGGAAAGATGCCATCTCCATAACACAAAGGGCAGGGTGAAGCAGCAAGTGCTGATGTAGAAGCAGCAGCAAGTTCTCCAGATCTAGCTCAGATCATTAGTAAAAGTGGCTGCACTAAATAATAACTATACAGTGTAGATGAAACAGTCTTCTTCTGGAAGAAGATACTGTCTAAGACTTTCATAGCTAGGGAAGAGAAGTCAATGCCTGCCTTCAAAGCTTCAAAGGACAGCTGACTCTCTTATTAGGGGCTAATGCAGCTGGTGACTCAGTTGAAGACAATGCTCACTTGACATTCCCCAAATCCTAGGGCCCTTACAAATCATGCTAAATCTACTGCCTGTGTTTTGTCAATGGAACAACAAAGCCTGGATGATGGTACATCTGTCAAAATATAGTTTATTGCATATTTTAAATCCACTCTTGAGAACTACTGCTCAGGAAAAAAAAAAGATTTCTTTCAAATATTTATGATCACCGACAGGGCTTCTGGCCACCCAAGAGCTCTGATGGGGGTGTATCATAAGATTAATATTGTTTTCATGCCTGCTAACACACATCCATTCTGCAGCCCATGGATCAAGAAGTGATTTTGACTTTCATGTCTTATTATTTAAGAAATACATTTCATAAGCCTATAGGTGCCACAGATAATAATTCCTCTGATGGACCTTGGCAGTGTAAATTGAAGACCTTCTGGACAGGATTCACCATTCTAGATGCTACTAAGACATCTGTGATTTATGGGAAGAGGTCAAAATGTCAACATTAACAAGCATTTGGAAGAAGTTGATTCCAACCATCTCGAACCCCTCAAAGCCATTTAGACTTTGAGTTCAAACTTAGGTGGAACAAGTAACTGCAGATGTGGTGGAAATTATAAGAGAACTAGAATTAGAAGTGGAACCTGAAGATGTGGCTGAATTGCTGCAATCTCATGATCAAATTTTAACATGCAAGGAGTTGCTTCTTATGGATGAGCAAAGAAAGTGGTTTCTTGAGATGGAATCTATTGGTGAAGATGCTGTGAAGATTGTTGGCATGACAACAAAGATTTAGGATATTACATAAACATAAGGGGCTTAAAGGGCAAACAGGGCTTAAGAGGATTGACTCCAATTTTGAAAGAAGTTCTACTGTGGGTAAAATGCTACCAAATAGTATGGAATGCTACAGGGAAATTGTTTGTGAAAGGAAGAGTCAATCAATGAGGGAAACTATATTGTTTTCTTATTTTAAGAAATTACACAGTCACCCGAGCCTTCAGCAACCACCATCCTGATCAGTCAGCAGCCACCAACATTGAGGCAAGACCCTCCATCAGCAAAAGTATTACAACTCACTAAATCTCCAGTACTGGTTAGCATTTTTTAGCAATAAAGTATTTTTAAATAAAGGTATGTACATTGTTTTTGTTAGACATGTTATTGTACATTTAATAGAATACAGTACTATGTACATGATTTTTTTTTTTATAACACTGGCTAGAATTTATTGAATGTCTGCATGTGTATGTATATGCAGCTGGGTGGTTTTCCCCCATATATTCTCTTTGCTTTCTTTTTTTTTTTTTTTAATTTAAATTCAATTAGCCAACATATAGTACATCATAATCTTCAGATGTAGTGTTCAAAAATTTATCAGTTGCTTATAACACCCAGTGCTCATCACATCATGTGCCCTCCTTAATGCCCATCACCCAATTATCCCATTCCCCCACCAACCTCCCCTCCAGCAATCCTCAGTTTGTTTCCTAGAGTTAAGAGTCTCTCATGGTTTGTCTCGCTCTCTGATGACTTCTCATTCAGTTTTCCTGCCCTTCCCCTATGATCCTCTCTGCTGTTTCTTATATTCCACATGAGTGAAACCATATGATAATTGTCTTTCTCTGATTGACTTATTTCGCTCAGCACAATACCCTCCAGTTCTATCCACATCAGTATAAATGGTAAGTATTCATCCTTTTTTTTTTTTTTTTTCTGATGGCTAAGTAATATTCCACATCTTCTTTATCCATTCATCTGTCGATAGACATCTCAGCTCTTCCCATAGTTTGGCTATTGTGGACATTGCTGCTAAGAACATTGGGGTGCAGGTGTCCTTTCGGATCACTACATTTGTATCTTTGGGGTAAATACCTAGTAGTGCAATTGCCAAGTCTTGGGGTAGCTTTATTTTTAACTTCTTGAGGAACCTCCATACTGTTTTCCAGAGTAGCTGCACCAGCTTGCATTCCCACCAACAGTGTAGGAAGGTTCCCCTTTCTCCACATCCTCACCAACTTCTATCATTTCCTGACTTGTTAATTTTAACCATTCTGACTGGTGTGAGGTGGTATCTCATTGTGGTTTTGATTTGTATTTCCCTGATGCCAAGTGACATGGAGCATTTTTTCATGTGTCTGTTGGCCATTTGTATGTGTACATTATTTTTATATGCACTGAGAAACCAAAAAATTTGACCTACTTTAGTGTGATATTCACTTTATTGTGGTGATCTGGAACTGAACCCACAATATCTCTGAGCTATGTCTGTATTGAATAAAATGTTAACAGGCAATACAGAAGACTGGACCAAATGCCTAAAAACCAAGATTTCTATTTCTACTTATGAAGGAGTAACTTCTATAACATAATCTTTACTGTTTTAAACGATTTGAAAATTAAAGAACAAGGAGAAACAACTTTTCAGACACTGAACAACAGCAGCAAAGGCCTATAATTTTAAAAATAATGGAAACAAATAAAATAAGTGTTACAGTTGACCTGTCTTTTTTCCTGAGGCCTACAACCTCTGATTTGTGGTAAAGAGCGGGGAACTCAAACAGAGCTCAAGGGTGTTCCTGAAGAGAAGAGACAGATAATGAATTCAGGGAGAATGAAGGGGATAGAATTTGCAGTCCAGGGTGCCAGACAGGAGGGAACTAAGTAGTGAAAGAGCTCTAGAAATACGTAAGAGACCTCTTTAGTCTTTTGTTGAACACCAATCTCTTCTTTTCTAGGGGAAATTTCATGAAACCAGGCAAATAACAGCATCAGGGTAAGTGAATTACTGGGGAACTATAAGCAAAAAAAAAAAAAAAAAAAACCCTCCAAAAAAACAAAAAACAAAAACAAAACAAAACAAAAAAACAAAACAAAACAAAACAATCTCCAGGGCTCATGCAGACCTGGGAATCTTCTGAACTACTACCAGCCGGAATGAAGAGCTCTTGTTGGGAATGTGAGGCTCTCAGTGAAGACTTTAGAAGAGTAACACATAACTGGCAAGAATGAATTAACTCTTGAGGAAAGGCTACTCTAAAATTTCCCTAAAATATTAAAACCAAGTCTTAAAAAGATCAAGCTGTTTTCTAAGTAACTTAATTGCTTTCTGATTGGGTTCTATCACTCCTTAAGAATATAAGAAAATCCAGGACTCATCAATGTAATATTCAAAATATCTATCATTGAATAAAAAAATTAATAAGTGTGTGAAGTAATAGATAAAATTGATCCATTAATAAGAGAAAATTAGTAAACAGAAGAAACACAGAAATGAAAGAGAAGATAAAATTAGTAAATATTGGGTCTTCCAAGAGGATGCTAAGATGGGATTAAAGGTGAAAAGATTCTGTCAAATTTTGTACCTGTAAAAGGAAATAAGGAGTGAGCTGAAGAAGGCTGGGAAAGCAATCAGACTAGAATTCAAGTGTGACATTAAGTGAAGGTAAGAGGAAGAGAAGGTTGAATGGAAAACTCCTAGACTGTCATGCAGTCTGAGATGTTTTGGTAAAATCACTGTTCTATCTTTGAGTCAAAGTCACCTAACTAAAACATGCTTTGTCTCCCAGGAATGAACCTGTCTTAGTAACTCAGCCACACTGAGTCATCAGCAGGGAGCAACCTATGAGAGACATGGCTTTGGTGTAAATCTGGTGATGGTTTCAAAGTGCAGCAATTTCGGCCCTTAGTCAATTATTCCCTACATAGTGAAATGTCTCTGAGGCACAGTCTCATGACTGTGCCAGCAGACAAGTACTTTAAAAGAGCTATTGTAAAAATACAACTCCTAAAGATGAATAATTCAATATAGAAATATTTTTAGGGGTGCCTGGATGGCTCAGTCAGTTAAGGATCTGCCTTCAGCTCAGGTTGTGATCCCAGAGTGCTGGGATCGAGCCGGGTTCCCTATTAAGCAGAGAGTCTGTTTATCCCTCTCCCTTTGCCCCTCCCCCCTGCTCATGCACAATCTCTCTCAAATAAATAACAAATGTCATATTCAGGGGCGGAGCAACATGGCGGAGGAGTAGGAGACCTGGATTTCGTCTCCTCTCAGGAATTCAGCTGGATAGGGATCAAACCATTCTGAACACCTACAAACTCAACAGGAGATCGAAGAAAAGAAGAGCAACAACTCTCTCATCAGAAAAGCGACCACTTTCTGGAAGGTAGGACGTGCGGAGAAGTGAATCCGAGGCGATATTCGGGAGGATAGACGGCGGGGGAGGGGCCTCCGTTGGCCGCTTCTGGCAAGTGATAGAACCACGGAGCACAAAATCGGAACTTTTAAAAGTCTGCTCCGCCGAGGGACGTCACTCTGGTGGCTAAGCGGGGGGTGGAACCCTCCGGGACAGGGTGGTCTCAGGACCCTCGGGGTCACAGAAAGACTGGAGGTGCCTGAGTGTGGCAGAGCTCCCAGGTATTGGAGCAGGGAAGCCGGCTGCAGAGGCGGAGCCCAGGCGCGGGCTCTCAGCTCGGGGTGGCCATAAACCGGGATCCGCGGCACAGTCGGGCCCCTGCTCCTCCAGCAGGGACCCAACAAGCAGCAGATCCGGGGAGACTCCCCTTCCTCCCCTGGGAGGAGCCTCACGAGAGTGCACCGCAGGGATCTGCTGGGTTTGGAGACTCCACCCGGG
Organism: Mirounga leonina; assembly: GCF_011800145.1. Classification (NCBI taxonomy): domain Eukaryota; kingdom Metazoa; phylum Chordata; class Mammalia; order Carnivora; family Phocidae; genus Mirounga; species Mirounga leonina. The sequence continues at coordinate 7,970,809 of NW_023270320.1, forward strand.
GTCGGGTGCCAGAGATAGGAACGCGCGGTCACAGGCCGGGTGAGCACGGAGTGCGGCCGGGGACCGGGGAGGCGGGAGTGACTGACGGCTTTTCTCTGGGGGCTCACTGAGGAGCGGGGCCCCGAGTTCTCGGCTCCTCCGGGGCGGAGATTGTGAGGCCGCATTTTCACTCTCTGCCTCCAAAGCTGTACGGAAAGCTCGCAGGGAACAAAAGCCCGGGAGAGCAAACCCGAGCAGATTACTTAGCCGGGAGGGGGCAAGGGCGGGGCAATTCCGCCTCCGGCAGAGACATTTAGAAACCATGGCAACAGGCCCGTCCCCAGAAGATCAGTGAACAGCCAGCCAAGACCAAGTTTACCGATCAATGAGAACGGCAGAACTCCAGCGCTAGGAGAATACTGCACATAGAATTCATGGCTTTTTTACCATGATTCTTTAGTCTTTCAAAGTTAATTTTTTTTAATTGTCTTTTTTTCTTTTTTTTTCTTTTTGAATTTTTTTCCCTTTTTCAACCAACATTTTATCAATCCCTTTTTAAAAAAAAAAAAAAATGTATTTTTCATTTTTAGAGTCATATTCTATCCCTTCATAGTAGTTACCCGTATTTTTGGCTTATATATATAAGTTGTTCTCTCTTTAAAATTTTGAGATAGTTTCTTCTAACAGATTAAAATATACCCTAAATCTCTAGTATATGGTGTTTTCTATTCCCCTGCCTGATCACATTCTCTCCCTTTTTTTTTCTTTTTTTCTTTTTTTAAATCGTCTTCTTTCTTTTTTCAAACAACTTCTTACCAATTCCTTTTATAAAATTTTTTATAATTTCCATCTTTACAGTCATATTCCATCCCTTCATCATATCAACCCTTATTTTTGTACATATATAAGTTTTTCTTTCTTTAAAATTTTGGGAGGCACTTTCTTCTAAAAGACCAAAATACACCCAAAATCTAGTGTGTGGCACTGATCTATATACCAGCCTGATCATATTTGATCACATTCTGTTTTTTTTGTTGTTGTTGTTGTTTTGTTTTGTTTGTTTTTGTTTTTATCTTTATCTTTTTCTTTTTCTTTTTTTTTCTTTTTATTTTTTCTCTCTTTCGCTTTCTTTTCCCACTGCTTCAGGTCTTTTCTAATTTGTTTAGAGTATATTTTCTGGGGACGTGGTTACTCTGCTAGCATTTTGTTCTCTCATTAATCTATTCTCCTCTGCACAAAATGGCAAGACGGAAAAAATCACCTCAACAAAAAGAACAAGAGGTAGTACCAACTGCCAGGGACCTACTCAATATGGACATTAGTACAATGTCAGATCTAGAGTTCAGAATCATCACTTTAAAGATACTAGCTGGGCTTGAAAAAAATATGGAAGTTATTAGAGAAACCCTTTCTGGAGAAGTAAAAGAGCTAAAATCCAACCAAGTAGAAATCAAAAAGGCTATTAATGAGGTGCAATCAAAAATGGGGGTGCTAACTGCTAGAATAAATGAGGCAGAAGAGAGAATCAGTAATATAGAAGATGAAATGATGGAAAATAAAGAAGCTGAGAAAAAGAGAGATAAACAACTACTGGATCACAAGGGCAGAATTCGAGAGATAAGCGATACCATAAGACGAAACAACATTAGAATAATTGGGATCCCAGAAGAAGAAGACAGAGAGAGAGGGGCAGAAGGTATAATGGAGCAAATTATAGCAGAGAACTTCCCTAATTTGGGAAAGGAAACAGGCATGAAAATCCAGGAAGCACAGAGAACCCCTCTCAAAATCAATAAAAATAGGTCAACACCCCGACATCTAATAGTAAAACTTACGAGTCTCATAGACAAAGAGAAAATCCTGAAAGCAGCTCAGGAGAAGAGATATGTAACCTACAAGGGTACAAACATTAGACTGGCAACAGACCTATCCACAGAGACCTGGCAGGCCAGAAAGGACTGGCAGGATATATTCAGAGAAGTAAATGAGAAAAATATGCAACCAAGAATACTCTATCCAGCTAGGCTGTCATTGAAAATTGAAGGAGAGATAAAAAGCTTCCAGGACAAACAAAAACTAAAGGAATTTGCAAACACAAAACCACCCTACAGGAAATCTTGAAAGGGGTTCTCTAAGCAAAGAGAGAGCCTAAAAGCAACATAGACCAGAAAGGAACACAGACAAAATACAGTAACAGTCACCTTACAGGCAATACAATGGCACTAAATTCCTATCTTTCAATAGTTACCCTGAATGTAAATGGGCTAAATGCCCCAATCAAAAGACACAGGCTATCAGACTGGATTAAAAAACAAGACCTATCGATATGCTGCCTGCAAGAGACTCATTTTAGAACCAAAGACACCCCCAGATTGAAAGTGAGGGGGTGGAAAACCATTTACCATGCTAATGGACACCAAAAGAAAGCTGGAGTGGCAATCCTTATATCAGACAAATTAGATTTTAAACCAAAGACTGTAATAAGAGATGAGGAAGGACATTATATCCTACTTAAAGGGTCTATCCAACAAGAAGATCTAACAATTGTAAATATCTATGCCCCTAACATGGGAGCAGCCAATTCTATAAGGCAATTAATAACAAAAGCAAAGAAACACATCAACAAGAATACAATATTAGTGGGGGACTTTAACACCCCCCTCACTGAAATGGACAGATCGTCTAAGCAAAAGATCAACAAGGAAATAAAGACTTTAAATGACACACTGGACCAAATGGACTGCACAGACATATTCAGAACATTCCACCCCAAAGCAACGGAATACACATTCTTCTCTAGTGCCCATGGTACATTCTCCAGAATAGATCACATCCTAGGTCATAAATCAGGTCTCAACTGGTACCAAAAGATTGGTATCATTCCCTGCCTATTTTCAGACCACAATGCTTTGAAACTAGAACTCAATCACAAGAGGAAATTCGGAAAGAACTCAAATACATGGAGGCTAAAGAGCATCCTACTGAAGAATGAATGGGTCAACCAGGAAATTAAAGAAGAATTAAAAAAATACATGGAAACCAATGAAAATGAAAACACAACTGTTCAAAATCTTTGGGATGCAGCAAAGGCAGTCCTAAGAGGAAAATATATAGCAATACAAGCCTTTCTCAAGAAACAAGAAAGGTCTCAAGTACACAACCTAACCCTCCACCTAAAGGAGCTGGAGAAAGAACAGGAAATAAAGCCTAAATCCAGCAGGAGAAGAGAAATAATAAAGATCAGAGCAGAAATCAATGAAATAGAAACTAAAAGAACAGTAGAACAGATCAACGAAACTAGGAGCTGGTTCTTTGAAAGAATTAACAAGATTGATAAACCCCTGGCCAGACTTATCAAAAAGAGAAGAGAAATGACCCAAATCAACAAAATCATGAATGAAAGAGGAGAGATCACAACCAACACCAAAGAAATACAAACAATTATAAGAACATATTATGAGCAACTCTATGCCAGCAAATTAGATAACCTGGAAGAGATGGATGCATTCCTAGAGATGTATCAACTACCAAAACTGAACCAGGATGAAATAGAAAACCTGAACAGACCTATAACCACTAAGGAAATTGAAGCAGTCATTAAAAATCTGCCAAAAAACAAAACCCAGGGCCAGATGGCTTCCCAGGGGAATTCTACCAAACATTTCAAGAAGAATTAATACCTATGCTTCTGAAACTGTTCCAAAAAATAGTAATGGAAGGAAAACTTCCAAACTCATTTTATGAGGCCACCATTACCTTGATCCCAAAACCAGACAAAGACCCCATCAAAAAGGAGAATTACAGACCAATATCCCTGATGAACATGGATGCAAAAATTCTCACCAAAATACTAGCCAATAGGATCCAACAGTACATTAAAAGGATTATTCACCACGACCAAGTGGGATTTATCCCTGGGCTGCAAGGTTGGTTCAACATCCGCAAATCAATCAACATGATACAATACATCAACAAAGGAAAGAACAAGAATCACATGATCCTCTCAATAGATGCAGAAAAAGCATTTGACAAAGTACAGCATCCTTTCTTGATCAAAACTCTTCAGAGTATAGGGAGAGGGTACATACCTCAATATCATAAAAGCCATCTATGAAAAACCTACAGCGAATATCATTCTCAATGGGGAAAAACTGAGAGCTTTCCCCCTAAAGTGAGGAACGCAGCAGGGATGTCCACTATCACCACTGCTATTCAACATAATATTGGAAGTCCTAGCCACAGCAATCAGACAACAAAAAGAAATCAAAGGCATCCAAATTGGCAAAGAAGAAGTCAAACTCTCACTCTTTGCAGATGATATGATACTTTATGTGGAAAACCCAAAAGACTCCATCCCAAAACTGCTAGAACTCATACAGGAATTCAGTCAAGTGGCAGGATATAAAATCAATGCACAGAAGTCAGTGGCATTCCTATACACCAACAACAAGACAGAAGAAAGAGAAATTAAGGAGTCGATCCCATTTACAATTGCACCCAAAACCATAAGATACCTAGGAATAAATCTAACCAAAGAGACAAAGGATCTGTACTCAGAAAACTATAAAATACTCATGAAAGAAATTGAGGAAGACACAAAGAAATGGAAAAACGTGCCATGCTCATGGATTGGAAGAACAAATATCGTGAAGATGTCAATGCTACCTAGAGCAATCTACACATTCAATGCAATCCCCATCAAAATACCATCCACTTTTTTTCAAAGAAATGGAACAAATCATCCTAAAATTTGTATGGAACTAGAAAAGACCCCGCATAGCCAGAGGAATGTTGAAAAAGAAAAGCAAAGCCGGCGGCATCACAATTCCGGACTTCCAGCTCTATTACAAAGCTGTCATCATCAAGACAGCATGGTACTGGCACAAAAACAGACACATAGATCAATGGAACAGAACAGAGAGCCCAGAAATGGACCCTCAACTCTATGGTCAACTAATCTTTGACAAAGCAGGAAAGAATGTCCAAAGGAACAAAGACAGTCTCTTCAACAAATGGTGTTGGGAAAATTGGATAGCCACATGCAGAAGAATGAAACTGAACCATTTCCTTATACCACACACAAAAATAGACTCCAAATGGTTGAAAGACCTCAATGTGAGACAGGAGTCCATCCAAATCCTAAAGGAGAACACAGGCACCAGTACCTCTTTGACCTCAACCGAAGCAGCTTCTTCCTAGAAACATCGCCAAAGGCAAGGGAAGCAAGGGCAAAAATGAACTATTGGGACTTCATCAAGATAAAAAGCTTTTGCAAAGCGAAGGAAACAGTCAACAAAACCAAAAGACAACCGACAGAATGGGAGAAGATATTTGCAAATGACATATCAGATAAAGGGCTAGTATCCAAAATCTATAAAGAACTCATCAAACTCAACACCCAAAGAACAAAGAATCCAATCGAAAAATGGGCAGAAGACATGAACAGACATTTTTCCAAAGAAGACATCCAAATGGCCAACAGACACATGAAAAAGTGCTCAGTATCGCTCGGCATCAGGGAAATCCAAATCAAAACCTCAATGAGATACCACCTCACCCAGTCAGAATGGGTAAAATTAACAAGTCAGGAAACGACAGATGTTGGCGGGGATGCGGAGAAAGGGGAACCCTCCTCCACTGTTGGTGGGAATGCAAGCTGGTGCAGCCACTCTGGAAAACTGTATGGAGGTTCCTCAAAAAGTTGAAAATAGAGCTACCATATGATCCAGTAATTGCACTACTGGGTATTTACCCCAAAGATACAAAAGTAGGGATCCGAAGGGGTACGTGCACCCCGATGTTTATAGCAGCAATGTCCACAATAGCCAAACTGTGGAAAGAGCCAAGATGTCCATCGACAGATGAATGAATAAAGAAGAGGTGGTATATATATACAATGGAATATTATGCAGCCATCAAAAGGAATGATATCTTGCCATTGCAACGACGTGGATGGAACTGGAGGGTATTATGTTAAGTGAAATAAGTCTAACAGAGAAAGACATGTATCATATGATCTCACTGATATGAGGAATTCTTCATTGCAGGAAATAAACTGAGGGTTGCTGGAGTGTGGGGTGGGGTGGGAGGGGTGAGGTGACTGGGTGATAGACACTGGGGAGGGTATGTGCTCTGGTAAGCGCTGTGAATTGTGCAAGACTGTTGAATCTCAGATCTGTACCTCTGAAACAAATAATGCAATATATGTTAAGAAAACAAAAAGAAGAAGAAGAAGAAGGTAGCGGGAGAGGAAGAATGAAGTGGGGGAAATCAGAGGAGTAGACGAACCATGAGAGATGATGGACTCTGAAAAACAAACTGAGGGTTCTAGAGGGGAGGGGGTTGGCAGGATGGGTTAGCCTGGTGGTGGGTATTGAGGAGGGCACATTCTGCATGGAGCACTGGGTGTTATGCACAAACAATGAATCATGGAACACTTTATCTAAAACTAATGATGTAATGTATGGGGATTAACATAAGAATAAAAAAAAATGTCATATTCAAATTACTGAAACCAAGAAATAAGGAGAAAATCTTAAAATCAGCCAGAGAAAAGTATTTATTACCCATAGTGAAATAATGACTGAAGACTTGACAGAATTGTGCAAACCAGAAAGCAATGAAATGACTTCTTTAAAGTACTGAAATAAAATACTCTTAATGTAGAATTCTACACCTAGTAAAAATATGTTTCAAAAATGCAGGTGAAGGTAAGATTTTCACAGACAAAGCTGATTATCCATATCACACTACACTACAGATCTTCTATATTTGCCGTGGAACCTTGGATTCACACCTAAATTGGAACTATTGACATTAAAACAAGATAATTCCTTGTGGAGGGGAATTCCATGCTCACCATAGCCTATCTTCAGCATTTTGGGCCTATACCCACTAACTGCCAGTAGCAAAACCCCTCCCTCCATCAGAACAGCTGTGACTACCAAACATGTCTATAGATATTGCCAAACCTCCTGGAAGGCAAAATTATATCTACTCCCCCACTAAGAACCACTAATCTACACAAATTAATAGAAAGTATCAAAAGTGGTAATTATGAGGAAAAAATACAATTTTGCTTTCATTTTAAAATTCCATTAAAAGCTAATTGACGTTTAAAGTAAAAATTTAATAATGTATTATAGGATTTTTAGCATATGTAAATGTAAAATGTTTGACAATAGTATAAAAGACAGGAGGAATGGAAGTGTATTCTTGTAAGTTTCTTACATTGTATTTGAAGTGGCATATTATTTGAGACTCTGACATGTTAAAGATGTATTTTGTAAAACCTAGAGCAAATACTAAAATATTTTTGAAGTATAAATAGTATATTAATAGTATTGATATAAGCCATAGCTGAAACAAATAGATAATAGAAACAAGCCCACAAGTGATCCATGTATTGTATTTATTAAACATGAGTTTTAAAATAACAGTTATATATATGTTCAAGAAAATAGTTTACAAGATGAAACACAAGAGAACCTAAAACTGACATATGATAACTAAAATTAAAAATGCATACTGGAAAAGAACATGAGATAAAACACGAGTCAACGTAAAATAACCAAAATTAAGCATGAAAATAAAAAAATATGTAAAATATAGAATTAGCGTGAAAGACATATGGGACATACACATAATATATATGTAAGTGAAATTACAGAAGGGAAGGATAAAGGATAGAATGGATCAAATATGAAATGAGATAGTGATCAAGAACTTTCAAAATCTGACAAAGACATTACACAATAAATACAAGAAATTTAATGAATATCAAGAAGATACATTTGTAAATTTATATGTATATTAGAAAATTCCTATGAAATGAAAACTTACCGAGTATTACAGAAAAACAATGTGAAAATCTGAATTATCTGAAGTCTATGAAAAATTGCAATTTCCCACATAGAAAACACCAGGTCTAGACTGCTTTAGTACTGAATACTTACCAATGTTTGAAATAGTATAAAAAAATAAGCTACCTAGAAATAAATATAATTGGAAATATGCCAGATTCCTGAACATAAACATAAAAAAATATAATTGAAAGAAATTTTAAGACATAAATAAATGGAGGAACATACCATGTTCATGGATAAGAAGACTCAATATGATGAAGATCTGAATTCACCCCAGTTTGACCTATAGATTCAATACAATTGCATCAACATCCTGGTATGATTTTTAGTGGGAATTAATATACTAATTTTAAAATGTATATGGAAATACAATGGTCCAGAAATATCTAAAACAATTTTAAAGAAGACCAAAGTTTGAAGATTTCCTTAATCTGATTTAAATCATTCATTTAAAAAGCATGTTTAATTATGAAATATTGAAAACTTTCTATTGAGGCAAGATATGAAACAAGAAGACATGCTATCACCATTTCTATTCAATATTATCCTGGAAGTCCTTGCCAAAGCAAAAAGGTAAGAAAAGTATGGTGTGATATTGATACAATTTTAGTTAAACAGATTAAGGAAATAGAATGAAAGCCTAGAATAAACCTGTATATACATTGTCACTTAATTTGTGACAATTTGACATGAAGTGTGATGGACAAAGAATGATCTTATCAATAAAGATATTAATTAATTAGATAATCATGGAAATAATCCTGACATTTAACTCCCATTCAAGTTAGATTATAGATCTAGTTGTAAAAGGTAAAATAATAAACCTTCTACAAAATAACAAAGAACATTACCCTCGTGGCTTTGGGGTAGGGAAAAGCTTTTGAATAGGACATAACAGAACTGGACATAAAGCACAAATTTGAGAATTTAACTTTATTAAAATTAAGCAGTCTTGTTCATCAAAAGAAAGACCACAGAGAAAGTAAAAAGAGAAGTCTCGAGTAAGAGAATTCAGTATAGACACACTCACAAACACACTGACACATAATAAAACCAGGACTTATATAATATCAAATTTATTAAATTTACTCTTTATGGTGCTTAGGTTGTATATCCTAAGATTAAAAAGACATTTCTTAATGTCTTGAACATTATCAGCAAAATGATTCATGTTTATGTAACTACCTTTTTGTATAAAGAATGAATTACATATCTAGGTTTATTTTTCCCTACTGCTAAACTGTTGTTCCAACACTATGTTTTTTTTTTTTTTACAATCCCATCTCTTTTTATTACTATTTTGAAATATCACTGTTACCATATACTCTCTTCCCCTATGTATTAGAGATTCTTTATGAGCTTTATTCTTGGTAATTATATGTCTTTTCATTTACTGTTCTACCACTTTATAAGCCCCAAGTCACACTGAAATAATCCAGTTACATTTCAGCTCTGATTTGTATGTTCTACATTAGAATATGCTTCTATACTTGCTTATTAGTGGGAGATTTTGTGACTCATGGATTTGTAGACAAACCTTCATAAATAGTAAAATACTTTTGAGATTTTGCTCAAAACTTATCTTCCCCATAAAATGAGTTTTAAAAATTTTCCAAACATATACCCTAATCTCTCTATTAATAATCTGATCTCAAGGATCCCCAAGACTTGCTCAGCCATTTTTTAGTTCAGGTACATATATAGATGAATGAATAACTTTTTAGATATAATGATATGCAGCATGCATTCAATCAATGCTTAACTCTTAACAGTGGAAATGGGGAGTGAGGTCGGGGTGTAGGATGCTTTTCATTGCACTCAGTAGAAAAATATATAACAAAACATTTCAGTAAAGCTCACCTGACTTCCTATTGAATCACAGAATGAACAAACATAAATCAGGGCTGACAAGGTTGAGTCTCCTCAGTTTTGAAAATAATAATATATCATCCTCTAACAATATAACATCCATCTTCCCCCATATTCACTCTCGTCTTGTTGGCAAAAGGTCCCTCTCTTCGAAAACAAACCTTCATTATACCAAATGAATGTAATTCTTATGCCAGAAAAAGAGTATCAGATTCATACTAAAAGGAAGATTGTTTCATACAAGAACTTGCCAGAAAAAGACTTAGAGATGAATTATGTTGAAGCTCCCTGTGCTCCTATAATGAAAATTCTAGTATGTAGCCAGATGTTTTATTGGGGAAGGGAATCAAGAGAAACATAGATTGTCCTGCCACTCATCTGAATACTGAAGCTGAAATTAGAGTGATTCACAAATGCACATAATTGCTGGAATATTTATCTTTTTCAAAAAAAAAAAAGGGGGGGAGAAAAGAACCTCCCCCTCCCTCCTCCCTCTCCATTTTCCTTCTCCCTCTGTAAAATAAAAACCAGACCTTTGATGTGAGAATTTGGGAGACCTTGTCCCTGTGTCAGAAACAACTAATGCTACTATTGTATTTGCAGCCTGAGGGAAAGCCTGGATCTGATAATTGTATGTACTCCTGAATAATGCAAAGGCAAACTTCCTGACCTCTTGAGGGTTTCTTGCAGCAAAAAATGAACACAAGGAGAAGCTAAGGTAGAGCTAACCAAAGGCCAATTAGCATCTTTCAATAGCCACATAACATATGTTCTTTTATTATTCATTTATTCATTCAGTAGATATTTATTGATTTTGTCCATTATGCCAGGTACTGTTCCAAGTGCTGGGAATGCAGCAATAAACAAAATACATAAATTTCTTTTCCTATTGGAGCTTATATATAAGATGGGGGTTGGAGAAGGCAAGAAATTAGCAATTAATTAAATAAACATTTAATATTTAGATGGTAATAAACATTAAGAAGCAAATGAAGCAGTTAAGGGAAGTGCCTAGGGGAAAGGCTTCCTATTTTATATAATGTGGACAATAAAAACTCTTTCTAATAAGGTGGCATTGGAGGATGTGAGAGATGAGCCTGGATGGTTTTTAAAATATGCCAGCAACAACAAAATATACCAACAAATTATTTGATACTCTTTCCTTAAGCAGGTAGAGCTGAATTTCCCTCTTCTTCAGCATAGGCTGGACTCAGTGATTCACAAAACACAACCTGCCATGAACAGCCCCTGTCAAGTGGCCTGTGTGGGGAGGTACTGAAGTCTCCTGACAACAAGATCTGGAAGCAGACCCTTCAGTCCTAGCCACATCTTCAGCATCGACAACCCTGGCCAACAGCCTGACTGCAATCTCACAAAAGATCCTGAGAGAGAACCCACTCCCGGATTCCTGATCTTCAGAAACTGTGTGAGATAACAAATGTTGATTGTTCTAGGCTGCTAAATTGTGGGCTAATAGACAACTAATTCATGAGCCATGGGGTTGTCTGGAGTAAGAGCAATCCAGAAAGAAGAGTTGCAAGTACAAAGATCTCAGGGAGGGAGCCCAAGTGTTTGAGTAGAGCCGACACAAGAGTAAATTGAGGGAAAGTACAAGGGGGTGGTGCCTGAAAGGTAACAGTGGATTAGAACACTCCAGAGTCTTAAGAGCCATTGTGAATTTAAAAAGGAAGTAAGCTGGCAAGATTGAAGGTAGTGGTCAGAGAATCGATGACTGAAACTGAAATTATGGAGGGATACAGTTATTGGCTGGAGACAAAATTATTAGTGAAAAGGTAAAAAGGTTGAAGAAAAAAATATCAAGTTTTAGGGTCTTCTTATGAAGATGTCAGTTTGTTTCTCCCCTACGTATCTGCTTACTGTGTACTATCAGGCAAAATGCTCAATGGGTCATCTCAATTTGAACACCATCAGTACGAGCAAAACAACCCAAAACGTATTATTTTATTGCAAAACAGACAGAACCTGGATTTCAAAGATGATTGAAATTTAGCAAGCTTTCTAATTCATAGAGAAGTAAATTGCAAAATCACTCCTAAATTAATACCTCCAGCTCCCTATCACTCTCATCTGTTTTATTCCATGTAAATTGATTTTATTATCATTTCTCTGTTCCAAACAGATTTATCAAATTTAAACTCTCAAAATTTGGTAATTTCTCATTCAAGTGTCTTTGTACATATTTCTCATTGAAAGTGTGGCTAATTTTGTTAGGTGTAAACTGGAATTTATTGCTTCAAGTGCTATTTGAGTAAAACATTGAATCCCTCAGCCTACAGGAGGGGTCCTCTTCCCCTTCTCTTCCTTCTGGGCTGAATTTAGTACAAACAGAATTAGTGCAGTTATAATGGCAAAATACTCAATTTTGAATAAAGAAAGTAATAAACAATGGTCACAAGCTAGAAAAACTGACTTCAGAAGGAATTTGTATGTATTAAGATAAGGCGGTAATAAATAGATTTTTTTCTATCACATCAGTCTTCTTTTCAATGAAGCATGTTTTCTATTTTCTAAGATCATTCTTGTCTATTGATTAATTAACTACAGCCATGCAGCCAAATGCTAGATAGCAAATATGGATTTGACTATCTCACAGCATCAATATTATTTTATAGAGATATCATGAGCAAGTAATGTCAGGCTGTGAAAAACATTTAATACAATTTAATTTTATTAAGCTGTAGAGCTTGTCAGACATTTGGAAGTTATTTTGTAATCATTTTATTTTCAATCTTTTGACGTTTTGAAAACCTTGATTAGAATTATTTTCTTCATGGGCAGTTATTTCTTCCTCTTTGTCCTCCAGCACTCAGTGAAGCATAGGATGTAAAGTCATTTAAATCTTTGCGTTTTAGAGACTCTCTAATTAAAAATTGTGGGTTTAAAGTTTTTCTTAGAAGTAGGACTAATTAAGAGAATGTCAATAATTTTTTTGTAAATAACTGTTTTCGGCAGATGGCCAAGAGCAATTACAAAATAAAATCTCACAGTACTTAATTACCTGTGAATATAAAATTGGGTGGAAAAAATATGTTATTCAAACTGGTGTGTGTGTAAGTGTATAGTGTGTGTCTTATAGGAAGAAATGTTGGGGAAAAATAGCTGTATTTTCTTGTTTGTTTTTTAAGATTTATTTATTTATTTTAGAGAGAGAAAGAGAGCCTGTGCACAGGGTGAGGGAGGGGTAGAGGGAGAG
>NW_023270320.1:7983745-8185504 GCF_011800145.1 Mirounga leonina
AGAGAAAGAGAGCCTGTGCACAGGGTGAGGGAGGGGTAGAGGGAGAGGGAGAAAGAATCTCAGGCAGACTCCCTGCTGAGCATGGAGCCTGATGTGGGGCTCCATCTCACAACCCTGAGATTATGACCTGAGCCGAAATCAAGAGTCAGGTGCTCAACCGACTGAGCCACCCAGGCACTTTTCTTAAAGATAAAACTTGTCACAGAAGGAATATTAGTAATGTAGCTGGAAACATTCAAAGTTCATATTCTTCTACTCGACACCATTTGATCTAAATAAGTCAATGTGTACTGCATAGCAAATTAAGCAAATGGCAGAGAGTAATTTTCTCTGAAGTAGGGGACTATTAACAAACAGAATATGCCATCAGCATTAAGTTTCCAGAAACATTGTTAAGTAATTTATAGGTTAGCCAATGATTACATTTTTCTTTCTCATTTGTACTCAAGAGGATAATTTTTAATTAAAATAATACACAGAGGCCAATTTAGCTTGACACACAGTAGATGAAAATGAAAGTTTGCTAGGTTGTTTATGTTTGTTCAGCTTGGCTGGATTGTTTGCCCCCTCTCTCTCACTTTTCACGAAATTGCAACTACTAAAGATTTACTGTGTTTACAGTGTGAAGTGTGAAGGAGAAAAAATGGAAGTTGTTTTTATTTTTGTTTTGTTTTGTTTACCTGAGCTTTTATACCCCTGAGGAATTTTACTGTATTCACATAAATTGACATAAGAGCTGGAAATCCTTCTGCTTGTGCCTAAAACCAACTTGGGTGTTTTCTCTGGAAAACAAAACCAAATGCTCCCTTTGTCTTACAAACTGTGAAGTTCTGTTCCTATCAAATGCTTATTTATTCATCAAATGTTTACTAAAATCTTGCCAAATATAAGCCAAGCAAGGACCCTACACAGCCCTGAGGTGGGACAATGTCTATTCTTATATGTCTCTTTTGATTACTATAGAAACTGAGAGGCAGATGGGGCAGGGAAGTATTAGCTCATTTTATGGGTGTGGAGATGAGGCAGGTAGACAGAGAATAAAGTGGGAGATGGAGCCAGAACTTCAACCTAGGTCTTCTAGGTTTATAGTTCAAGCTCTTCATCATTCCACAAGGAGATAAGAAATACTTGATCATGAAAAACAGATTCATCAATCCAAATCTCTTAGACAGTTTTTTTATTTGCATGTTTGCCTTTTTTTCCCTCTAGAGCTGTTATTTTTTAACTTTTTCTAGTTCCCCATGACAGCACCTACAGAAAAGTAGCACTAACTTTTCTTAATAGTACACAGTATAGTCCCTCCCTTGCTACACAGAACTCCTAACACTCCTTTTTCCATCACCTTTATTTTCTCATGCATGATATGCTTCTTGATTTGAAGAAACTATATTTTTTTTTCTTCAACGAGAAGATAGATTAATGCTCATTATTCCTTTGCACCAGTGTTTTCTAAACCATGTTCTATGGACATCAATGTTCTTCTACAAAAATAGATTCATTGATAAAGTATGGCTGAAAAATATTTGGTTAAACACATTTCATCAGATTCTTTTATTATAAGGCTTCTCAGTAGCCTCCCTCTGTTAATATGCATAAGTCTCTCCAAGAGGGGAAACGTGCATGAAGAATTTCCCCAATTTTTTGTCACTAAAACACTTTTTCTGGAAGAATATGAATCAACATTGTATAAGACGTTAGCTTCCAAAGAATACAGTTTGGGAGATGCTATCCTGAACCCAAGAGTCCTTGCCATAGCAGTACTGGACAACTGTCTTTTACACATATCATGCCTTTTACAATAGAGACATTAAGCTGGGTTTCAGAATCTAGCAGTATGACAGACTAGGTTTTCTAAACAAACTGTCTACTTAAAAGAACTAAATGTATGGATAAATTAAGTTTAAAATATATTATTGAGTTGTCATGAAATAAGAAATCCACAGAACTCTAGGAGGTAAGCCAATGCCATCATGGGTTTTGACATGAATATTTCTAGCAACCCTCTAGAGATCTTAAGGCTTCTTTTGATGACTTCATTGCTTCCAATGAAGGTAGGGAATTCAATAGAAAATTCATGAATAAAGCTGGGAAAGCAAAGAGTTCTACCCTTAATAAAAGAAAAATAAACCCCTCATGAGGAAGGAGACAGCAAGACAAGTTGCCCATTTGGATCCTGGCAGTGGATAGAGAGATAAAAAATATGCCCTGAGAATTCATATTTATATGCTAAGCCTCCTGTCAATACCAAAGAAAAATAGAAAATCCTGAAAAATGGCTAGAGGAAATAGACTAATTATCAATAAATAACTGACAATTAACCTGATGGCCGAAAGTCTGCTGAAAACGGAGTATCTTCAGTGTCCTGAGACAAATGAAAGTTAATGTATAATCTTAACCAAGTAAAACATCTTTCAAGAGGAAGTATGAAATAATAATTAATGAAAAAAGTTACCAAAGTTACATTTTGTAAAGAAAAGTTAAATGATGTATGTTAAATAAATGAACCCAGATGGAAGGTCTATATGGAATAAGATGTGGTTAGCAAAGATAATGATAAATATTTAAACACACTCAACATATATGGTTTGTATTATAATAATAATGCCTACTTCATGTGTAATGGGGAAGAAGTTATAAATAAAAGACTGGAAAACATAATCTGATACATTAAATATGAACATTAAAATAGGGCTAATGTTAAAGAATTGATAAAAAAAATTCCTAGAAGTAGAGAAACAGCGAATGAGATGAAGAAAAGAAATGCAAAAGGCAAGGAAAGAGGGAAAGAAATATAAAAAACAAGATGCAAATAAAATTGCTTACTATGATGAGTAGAAATAAATCCAAATATATCTATGGATTACAGTGTTAATGCCCATCTGTTTAGGACCCCTGGAGACCCACCTATAGCCAAGAAGGTTGCATTTATTGGCTGTCAGAAGGAAGAGAGAATACTGCAGGACACCACAGGTTATGCAAGGAGGGTTTAGAAGAAAGTTATAATAAGATTCTGTCATGTTGAGTGATTGCAGAAGAATTGGGATTTCATTTGCTCTGAACTGAATGTTGTTAGGAAGTAGGGAAAATCTTAATTTTATCTAAGAGGCAGGAGAAATGAAGTGGGGGCTAAATCTGTAATTAGTATGGAAGCAGCAGTTACTAGCATTAATCAGACAAGGGAATTATTTGGTCCTTTTTTTAGTTTGGACAATATTTTTATTTTGCTAAGAATGATTATTGGAAAGTTCTTATTTGTGTTTTTCGCCATCATGATCACAGACCGTGTGAGAACATCATAACCCAGCTGTGAGTGCCAGATGAACTCCTAGAAATACCAAGAGCTATCTCTTATTGCCAGGCCTTCCTGTGGATATAAATGACTGCTTTTCTCATTTTTTCAACAGTAACTGTAAATGGACTAAATTTACCAGGTAAAAGACAAAGATTAAGCTAGCTTAAAGTATTCCAATTTGATGTTGTTTATAGGAGAATTAAAACCTAGAGACACAGATGATTGAAAGTCAAATGATGAAAAATAAATACCAAGCAAATACTAGCCAGAAAAAAAGACTGTGAAATTATATTAATATTTGATGAAATAGACTTCAAGCCCCAAACCATTACATCATTACTATAAAAAAGCAACACACAATATAATAATAAAGGGTCAGTTCATCACAAGAACGTCATTGTTCTAAATACTTATTTATCAAATATTATAGCTTCATGTAAGACAAAAATTGACAAAGAAAAATATAAAAATCCACAATCATGGGAAATTTTAAAATAGTGTTTCATTATGGAAATTTTCAAATATTTGCCAAACTGAACAGAATAGGGGGTGGTTCAGTCAGTTGAGCATCCAACTCTTGGTTTTGGCTTAGATTGTGATCTCAGGGTCATGGACTGAGTCCCTTGTCAGGCTCTGTGCTCAGTGGGGAGTTTGCTTGAGATTCTCTCTCTCCTTCTTCCTCTGCCTCTCCTTCCATGCTCTCTCTCTCTCTCTCTCAAATAAATAAATAAAATCTTAAAAAAAAAAAACCCTGAACAGAATAGTATTATAAACTACTTTGTGCCCATCCCCTGGCTTTCTGTTGAAGTTTATAGCTTATTTGTATATCTTTTTTGGAGAAATATGTGTTTATATCCTTTGTCACTTATCTAGTTTGTTTTTTATGGTCTCCACAATACTCATTTCCCCCATTGCATTGCTTAAATAGAATTCACTTTATCCAAGGGGATTAGCAGAAGCCAATTAGGGTAATCCCATCCCTCTTGTGGCAATAATTGATTTCAGGTAACACAGACCTAGACCAGTCAATCCTTGTAGAGATCATTGATTCATGGGTGCTTCAGTCAATGCAAAGCTCAGGACTTATTTTTGTGATGATATGTGAATAGGAGTCATCTAATCCCAGAAACTTCTGGCAATCATTTGAATCCATAAAGAAAACCAATCTGCGGGCTGGGAATCATCAGAAATGAGGAAGAACAGTAGCCAGAGCCTTGGCTAGTAAAAAGAATTGAAGGCCAATTTATGTTGAACTTCTCATTGTTTAAGCCAGTTTGGGTCAGTTGTTTTGCTTGTGATAATAAAAATTACAAAATACATGGGTTTTCTTTTCCTGCTAGATTTAAAGTTTTTTTAAAAGTTTGTTTTGTTTTTGTAAATTAGTCTTAATGCCTTAATGCTAATCCTGTTATATATGTGAAAATGTGTTTTTAAAGTTTACCATTTACCATAAACCCTTAACGAAGTTTATGAAAACTTTCTATTTTCCCTACACATAGAGGATCAGATCCATGATTTGTTGGGCAAAATTATGCAATTTCCAAAGTCCTCTTTAAAAATAAAATACAATTATAAAAACAATTTTAAATATGAAAGTAAATATTTTGAATGAAAAAAGAAATCGCAATGAACCACAAATATAAAAGAGATGGTAAATATCATAAATGTCACAAATCCTTGATGATTTTGTTACATATCAAAGATTTTATAACATTTTCTACAGAGAGGATAGAAAGTTAATTTCATCTTATCTATAGTTTGGTTGATAAAATTTTTCATTTTATTATTGAAAATTAATATGCAAAGGGACACCTGGGTGGCTTAGTCCATAAGCGTCTGCCTTTGGTTCAGGTCATGATCCCAGGGTCCTGGGATCCAGCTCTGCATCTGGCTCCTTGCCCAGCAGGGAGCTTGCTTCTCCCTCTGCCTGCAGCTCCCCCCCTGCTTGTGCTATCTCTCTTTCTGTCAAATAAATAAATAAAATCTTAAAAAAAAAAAAAGAAAATTGAGATGCATAAAGCCTGAGACTTTGCTCACAAATAAACTATTTGGAGTAGTTAAAAATTGGGGCACTATAAGCACCAAAATTCTGATAAATTTTACTTAACTGAATTCCCAAGGGAAAGTTTTTAAAAATGTGTGGTGTGTTTATAATCATAACACTGCATTAATAAGAATATTTCTGACAGAAAGGAACTTCCATTTTGAAAACCAAATCCTATATAAATTTTGTGTCTGTCTGGTATGTGGAAGAATTTTTTTACAGGCTGGCTCCTGGCTCTTTAATCTCAATAATGTTTTCTTTCCATGCACAGAAGTAAGTTATTGCAAGTCACCTAAATATATTCAATTAAATCTAAATTCAATATAAATATCCTCCATTCAAATCTTTTTTAGCCAACTCCAAAGTGACCCTGGCTAATACACTGCCTCCTGACATGGAAGCAAATGTAACAGCAGAAGTCCCAGCATAAGGGAGAAGGTGATAGAAATGAGGGGTTGGCAAATTTTTTCTGAAAAGAATTAGATACTAAATGCTTTAGGGCTTGACAACCATAAGGTATCTTTCCAGCTTTTCAACTCTGTCATTGTAGCCCAAAGCATCCACAGGCAATAGGAAATGGGATGAGTGTGGTTGTGTTCTAATAAAACTTTATTTACAAAAAACGGACAGTGGACTGGATTTGCCCATCACCGGTCTAAACTAATTGAAGTGAAAATATCATTCCAGTGTACATTTAACAAAAATATATGACCATTTGAGCATATTTAAGACCATCTGTGGATGCCTGGGTGGTTCAATTGGTTAAGCATTTGTCTTCTGCTCAGGTCATGATCCCAGGGTCCTGAGATCAAGCCCCAAGTCAGGCTCCTTGCTCAGCAGGGAGTCGGCTTCTCCCTCTGCCTGCCGCTGCCGCAGCTTGTTTTCTTTCTCTTTCTCTCTGTCTCCCTGACAAATAAATAAATAAAATCTTAAAAAAAAAGACCACCTGTGACCTCTAGGGAGTGCAAGTCAGCATATTATTAAAGCTTAATAATCATTAATGTCAAAGGATATCTTCCTTTGATCATAAATATTTATGTTTCTTATCCTTTATGATTTTTGATTTCTATGACTCTTTAAAGTATTTCCTATGCAGAACCTAAGAAAGTTTCCTATCTTTTCTTCCAAAACCTTAGAATTGTCTTCTTTTTATGTTTATGCCCTTAATCTCCATGGAATTTACTGCTTTGAGTGGTGGGATCTGGGAATCTATTTTTTCTCTAACATTTTCAATTTTCCCAGAAAAATTTATTGAACAGTGTATCTCCCCATTGATTTGAAGTGCTGTTTCTATCATAATATTGAATATTGAACTATGATTTTGTAGGGGCTCAGGGCAAGCTGCTGCATGATGGGCCATTTTGGCATAAAGATTATTTTGAGTTAAAAATAATTAAAACCGAGGCCTGTTTCTCCCTCTCCCACTCCCCCTGCTTGTATTCCCTCTCTCACTGTCTCTCTCTCTCTCTGTGTCAAATGAATAAATAAAATCTTTAAAAAATAAATCAATAATAATAATAATAATAATTAAAACATAAAAAAATAATTAAAACCTTACAGATACAGGAAAAGCTCTCTGCCTCCCCTATAAGTGCCTAAATTCACACTGGAAAGGAGAGTGTAACAGAAAGAGAGCTATTAATCTGCATAACAGGGCAACATTGTTTTTCCAACATTGTCTCTCACCTCATTGCTAATGGCCTTTCTCCCCTTTGTATCCTCAGCCCCCCCCCCCCCCACCTCCTTAGCTCCTATAAGCTTCAGGTTGCTTCATAGTCTTTGGAATTTCATATCTGTGCGGATCCTCCATACATACACTATTAAATTGGATTTTCTCCCACTAATCTTTCTCAAGGCAATTCGATTCTAAATGCAGATAGAAAGACAATAGAGCAGAGGGAGGTCTTCCTCCCTGACAATCTTTTTTCTTTTTATTAAGATCTCTTAATTCTTTCAGTAAATTTTCTCCATAATGAATAAAGGCCTAATACATTTATGTTGAATTAATTTCAAGATACTCTAGCTTCAATGAATAGAATCCTTTCTTCCTTGTTACAATTTTGAATTAGTTGTTGCAGGAGTATATAAAGCTATTGGCTTCTGTATGTATGTTGATTATGTATCAGGCCACATCTTAGCGATAATATTTGTCAGTTCATTCTTTTGAAGTTTCAAGGTAGATGATTATGTTGTCTATAATAAATATTAACCCACTTCAGCCTACATTTTCATTTTCTTATTTGTTGTAGTATCCAGGTTATGCTAGCTTATAAAATGAGTTGGGGATAATCCATCTTTTTGTTTTCTGGAATAATTGTAAAACTTGGAATTATCTGTTCCTCTATTCTTTGAAGTTATTATACAGAATACATCTGTAAATTATGAATGTCTGGTGCCTTTTGAGGGGTAGATCTTTCAGCACCACTTATATTTATCTTAAAGACATGATCCAAGAATAAAACGATTGAGTACAGCAATAATTAGTAGTATAGTCTCATATTTTTATGTATCTGTTGTCTCTCCTTATAGCCACATCTCCATTCTTGCTATTGTTTACTTATATTCTTTTTGTCTTCCTTGGGAATGCTTGCCAAGAATTTATTAGTCTTTTTTTAAATATATATATATATATATATATATGTATATATATACTTATAGATATTTATATCTGTTTCTACTGATATATTTGCTTAATTTGGGGTTTTTCAATTTTCATCTTTATTTGGGTTTATTTTAAAATTAAAAGATGATTATTTATTCACCCCTTTCATTAGAGAAATTTAATGATATACATTTCCTTCTGAGTATTGCTTTGTTTTCATTCTACAAATTTTATGTCCCTTGCCCAATTTTAAAAAAGATTTTATTTATTTGTTCGAGAGAGCGAGAAAGCACAGGCACTGGGGGGGAGGGGCAGGCAGAGGGAGAGGGAGAAGCAGATTCCCTGCTGAGCAGGGAGCCTGATGCAGGGCTTGATCCCAGGACCCTGGGATCATGACCTGTGCCTAAGGCAGACACTTAACTGACTGAGCCACCCAGGCTCCTCTCCCTTGCATACTTTTAACTATTTGTTAATTTCCATTTTCCACTTACTATTCAATTCTTGAATTATATAAAATAGGATTCTAAGATATTTTAAAATATGGAATTTTAAAGCTATCTTTTGTGGATATTTCTAATTATATTTCATTAGACATCTCTGATGTTTGGTCTATATGATACCAATATTTGTTGAGACTTCCTTTCTTCCTAATATTTGCTCAGGTTTTTCAAGTATGCAAATATTCAAAACACCAAAAGATGGTGGAGCCTTTCTCAGCCTGATTCCCTGAGTATTGACTATGTGGCAGATATTGACTGCCTCCCCTGCTGAGCAACTGGTGCATACAGCATGAGTGAGAAATAACCTTTCTTTGGCTTAAACCCTGAGGTTTGGGGATAATTTGTTAGCATAATGCACCATCAATCAACTTGGGCCAATTTCTGCTGTCATAACAAATAACCCCCAAATTGTGGTTGCTTATAGCAACAATGGGTTACTTTGCTCATGTGATATGACAGGTGGACCTGGCTTTGGATTTCCATCTAGGACCCAGGATGAAGGAGCAGTCCCTCTGAGACATTGTTGATGCTATGGCTGGCAGAGGGGAAAACAGATGTGGTAGCACATCTGATGCCTCTTAAAGCTTGTGCCCAGAAGTAGCACAAGTCTCTTACACGGACATTGCTTTGGCCAGAGTATATCATATAGCCAAGCTTGGTATCAATGAGGTAGAAAGGATTACACTTTCATTAGAATTGGCCTAATAGAGAAGAGCTAGGGAAGGCAGCACACATTTTAACAATAATAAATTCTAACATATGCATAGTCACCTAGTCTTTCTCATCCAATATACCTCATTTTCTATTTTTTTTTGATATGTCAGTTCTTGAGAGTAGTCGATTACAGTCTTAACAATTTGTTGGTGGGACTATTTCATCTTGTCCTTTTATTACTTTGTCTTTATACAGTTCACAGCAATGCTGCAAAAAGCATACTTGTTTCATGACTATTATATTTTAATTGTGTTTATGTTTAGGAAATATCTTTGTCTCTTTTTAAGGTTTTCACCTTAAATTTTAGATTCTTTGGTAATATTATTAAGCACAGGCTTTTTATTATTTTCACCAGAATATATTATAAAGAAATTGAAGGCAAGATTCTGAAGCTGGAATTTGTCTTTGTCTTTGTTTAAAACTTGGCTGTGCTACTCACTACCTGTGTGGACTTGAGCAAGGTAACTAACCTCTCTGGGCCACAATTCCCTTCTGTGTAAAATAAAAATAAAAATAAATCTATTTCCTGGTATTGTTGTGAGGACTAGTATTATGTCTGGCATGAATCTATAGAAGTATTTACATAGTTTATCATATTTTTTATTATTTATTGTATTTTATTGAAAATAAACAATGACAGGATTTGGTTTGCTTTGTTTCCATTAGTCTGACAATTTTAGTGTATTAATTTAGTCTAGTTATAGTTATTGTGATTACTTATATTTTTGGACTATTTCTTGTTTTCTTTTCTTAGCCTATATTTACCATGTTTTTTTCTTTTTTTCTCCATTCTGTCTTTTGTTGAGTATTCAGTTTCTTTTATTCCATTATTTTTTCTACACTGGCTTAAAAGTTATTTTGTTTCTAGTCTTCTAAAAAGTATTTTTAATATAACACAATTATTTACATTGACATCTTTCTAGTAACATCTTTCCATCAATATCTCTAAATTTCCAACTCTAGTCGCTACCTCACCTCCAATGTTGATGCAATTTATAGTCTTTGCTCTAGATTGTTAGTAAAATATCTCTTAAAACAAATAACATTTTATAAGACTGTAACATTTATGTATCTATTTTCTTGCTATCACTATTTTCAAGTCATCCTATCTACTTGGATTTTTTTTTTTTTTTGAGAGTATGCTACTCTCAACTTTTTAACTGAAACTATACTAAACACACCCACATGCTTATTAGTCACCAATTCTTCTCCAATCCAGTTCTACCTCGATTCAATCTCAGGTCTTTCTCATAATTCATTTGCTCTGAGAGTCCCCTTCTATTTTTTTTTTCCCGTTAAAACATTGAATTTTTTGTTTTTTAACATATAATGTATTATTTGTTTCAGAGGTACAGGTCTGTGATTCAACAGTCTTGCACAATTCACAGCGCTCACAATAGCACATACCCTCCCCAATATCTATCACACAGCTACCCCATCTCTCTCATCTCCCACCACTCCAGCAACCCTCAGTTTGTTTCCTGAGATTAGGAATTCCTCATATCAGTGAGATCATATGATACATATCTTTCTCTGATTGACTTATTTCCTCAGCATAAGACCCTCCAGTTCCATCCACATCATTGCAAATGGCAAGATTTCATTCCTTTTGATGGCTGCATAATATTCCATTATATATATATATACCACCTCTTCTTTACCCATTCATCTGTCGATGGACATCTTGGCTCTTTCCATAGTTTAGCTACTGTGGACATTGCTGCTATAAACATCGGGGTGCACGTACCTCTTCAAATCCCTACATTTCTAACCTTGGGGTAAATACCCAGTAGTGTGATTGCAGAGTCCTATGGTAGCTCTATTTTCAACATTTTGAGGAACCTCCATATTGTTTTCCAGAGTGGCTGTACCAGCTTGCATTCCCACCAACAGTGTAGGAGGGTTCCCCTTTCTCCGCATCCCCGCCAACATCTGTCGTTTCCTGACTTGTTAATTTTAGCCATTCTGACTGGTGTGAGGTGGTATCTCATTGAGGTTTTGATTTGGATTTCCCTGATGCTGAGCGATATTGAGCACTTTTTCATGTGTCTGTTGGCCATTTGGATGTCTTCTTTGGAAAAATGTCTGTTCATGTCTTCTGCCCATTTCTTGATTGGATTCTTTGTTCTTTGGGTATTGAGGTTGATGAGTTCTTTATAGATTTTGGATACTAGCCCTTTATCTGATATGTCATTTGCAAATATCTTCTCCCATTCTGTTGGTTGTCTTTTGGTTTTGTTGACTGTTTCTTTTGCTGTGCAAAAGCTTTTTATCTTGATGAAGTCCCAATAGTTCATTTTTTGCCCTTGCTTCCCTTGCCTTTGGCGATGTTTCTAGGAAGAAGCTGCTGTGGCTGGGGTCAAAGAGGTTGGTGCCTGTGTTCTCCTCTAGGATTTTGATGGATTCCTGTCTCACATGAAGTCTTTCAACCATTTGGAGTCTATTTTTGTGTGTGGTGTAAGGAAATGGTCCAGTTTCATACTTCTGCATGTGGCTGGCCAATTTTCCCAACACCAAAAAGAGACCATCTTTTTCCCATTGGACATTCTTTCCTGCTTTGTTGAAGATGAGTTGACCATAGAGTTGAGGGTCCATTTCTGGGCTCTCTATTCTGTTCCATTGATCTATGTGTCTGTTTTTGTGCCAGTACCACACTGTCTTGATGATGACAGCTTTGTAATAGAGCTTGAAGTCCGGAATTGTGATGCCGCCAGCTTTGCTTTTCTTTTTCAACATTCCTCTGGCTATGCGGGGTCTTTTCTGGTTCCATACAAATTTTAGGATGATTTGTTCCATTTCTTTGAAAAAAGTGGATGGTATTTTGATGGGGATTGCATTGAATGTGTAGATTGCTCTAGGTAGCATTGACATCTTCACAATATTTGTTCTTCCAATCCATGAGCATGGCACGTTTTTCCATTTCTTTGTGTCTTCCTCAATTTCTTTCATGAGTATTTTATAGTTTTCTGAGTACAGATTCTTTGCCTCTGGTTAGATTTATTCCTAGGTATCTTATGGTTTTGGGTGCAGTTATAAATGGGATCGACTCCTTAATTTCTCTTTCTTCCGTCTTGTTGGTGTATAGGAATGCCACTGATTTCTGTGCATTGATTTTATATCCTGACACTTTACTGAATTCCTCTATGAGTTCTAGCAGTTTTGGGGTGGAGTCTTTGGGGTTTTCCACATAAAATATCATATCATCTGCAAAGAGTGAGAGTTTGACTTCTTCTTTGCCGATTTGGATGCCTTTGATTTCTTTTTGTTGTCTGATTGCTGTGGCTAGGACTTCTAGTACTATGTTAGTAACAGTGGTGATAGTGGACATCCCTGCAGCGTTCCTGACCTTACGGGGAAAGCTCTCAGTTTTTCCTCATTGAGAATGATAATCGCTGTGGGTTTTTCATAGATGGCTTTTATGATATTGAGGTTTGTATGCTCTATGCCTATACTCTAAAGAGTTTTGATGAAGAAAGGATGCTGTACTTTGTCAAATGCTTTTTCTGCATCTATTGAGAGGATCATATGATTCTTGTTCTTTCTTTTATTAAAATATTGTATCACATTGATTGATTTGTGGATGTTGAACCAACCTTGCAGCCCAGGGATAAACCCCACTTGGTTGTGGTGAATAATCCTCTTAATGTACTGTTGGATCCTAATGGCTAGTATTTTGGTGAGAATTTTTGCATCCATGTTCATCAAGGATATTGGTCTGTAATTCTCCTTTTTGATGGGGTCTTTGTCTGGGCTTAGGATCAAGGTAATGCTGGCCTCATAAAACGGGTTTGGAAGTTTTCCTTCCATTTCTATTTTTTGGAACAGTTTCAGAAAAATAGGTATTAATTCCTTAAATGTTTGGTAGAATTCCCCTGGGAAGCCATCTGGCCCTGGGCTTTTGTTTTTTGGGAGATTTTTGATGACTGCTTCAATTTCCTTAGTGGTTATAGGTCTGTTCAGGTTTTCTATTTCATCCTGGTTCAGTTTTGGTAGTGGATTCATCTCTAGGAATGCATCCATTTCTTCTAGGTTATCTAATTTGCTGGCATAGAGTTGCTCATAATATGTTCTTATAATTGTTGTATTTCTTTGGTGTTGGTTGTGATCTCTCCTCTTTCATTCATGATTTTGTTGATTTGGGTCATTTCTCTTTTCTTTTTGATAAGTCTGTCCAGAGGTTTATCAGTCTTGTTAATTCTTTCAAAGATCCAGCTCCTAGTTTCGTTGATCTGTTCTGCTGTTCTTTTGGTTTCTATTTCATTGATTTCTGCTCTGATCTTTATGATTTCTCTTCTCCTGCTGGGTTTAGGCTTTATTTGCTGTTCTTTCTCCAGCTCCTTTCGCTGTAGGGTTAGGTTGTGTACTTGAGACCTTTCTTGTTTCTTGAGAAAGGCTTGTACTGCTATATACTTTCCTCTTAGGACCGCCTTTGCTGCATCCCAAAGATTTGGAACAGTTGTGTTTTCATTTGCATTGGGTTCCATGAATTTTTTAAATTCATCTTTAATTTCCTGGTTGACCCATTCATTCTTTAGTAGATTGCTCTTTAGCCTCCATGCATTTGAGTTCTTTCTGACTTTCCTCTTGTGATTGAGTTCTAGTTTCAAAGCATTATGGCCTGAAAATAGGCAGGGAATGATCCCAATCTTTTGGTACCGGTTGAGACCTGATTTATGACCTAGGATGTGATCTATTCTGGAGAATGTTCCATGGGCACTAGAGAAGAATGTGTATTCTGTTGCTTTGGGATGGAATGTTCTGAATATATATGTGCAGTCCATTTGGTCCAGTGTGTCATTTAAAGTCTTTATTTCCTTGTTGATCTTTTGCTTAGATGATCAGTCCATTTCAGTGAGGGGGGTGTTAAAGTCCCCTACTATTATTGTATTGTTGTCAATGTGTTTCTTTGCTTTTGTTATTAATTGGCTGCTCCCATGTTAGGGGCATAGATATTTACAATTGTTAGATCTTCTTGTCGGATTGACCCTTTAAGTACGATATAGTGTCCTTCCTCATCTCTTTGGTTTAAAATCTAATTTGTCTGATATAAGGATTGCCACCGCAGCTTTCTTTTGGTGTCCATTAGCATGGTAAATGGTTTTCCACCCCCTCATTTTCAATCTGGAGGTGTCTTTGGGTCTTAAATGAGTCTCTTGCAGACAACATATCGATGGGTCTTATTTTTTTACCCAATCTGATACCTTTTGATTGGGGCATTTAGCCCATTTACATTCAGGGTAACTACTGCAAGACAGGAATTTAGTGCCATTATATTGCCTATAAGGTAACTGTTACTGTATATTGTCTGTGTTCCTTTCTGGTCTATGTTGCTTTTAGGCTCTCTCTTTGCTTAGAGGACCCCTTTCAATATTTCTTGTAGGGCTGGTTTTGTGTTTGCAAATTCCCTTAGTTTTTGTTTGTCCTGGAAGCTTTTTAATCTCTCCTTCTATTTTGAATGACAGCCTAGCTGGATATAGTATTCTTGGCTGCATATTTTTCTCATTTAGTGCTCTGAATGTATCCTGCCAGTCCTTTCTGGCCTGCCAGGTCTCTGTGGATAGGTCTGTTGCCAATCTAATGTTTCTACCATTGTAGGTTACAGACCTCTTGTCCCTAGATGCTTTCAGGATTTTTTCTTTGTCTCTAAGACTTGGAATTTTACTATTAGATGTCGGGGTGTTGACCTACTTTTATTGATTTTGTGGTGGATTCTCAGTGCTTCCTGGATTTAGATGCCTGTTTCCTTCCCCAAATTAGGGAAGTTCTCTGCTATAATTGCTCCAATATACCTTCTGCCCCCCTCTCTCTTTCTTCTTCTTCTGGGATCCTAATTATCCTAATGTTGTTTCATCTTATGGTATCGCTTATCTCTCAAATTCTGTCCTTGTGATGCAGTAGTTGTTTATCTCTTTTTCTCAGCTTCTTTATTTTCCATCATTTGGTATTCTATATCACTAATTCTCTCTTCTGCCTCATTTATCCTAGCAGTTAGAGCCTCCATTTTTGATTGCACCTCATTAATAGCCTTTTTGATTTCAACTTGGTTAGATTTTAGTTCTTTTATTTCTCCAGAAAGAAAATAAAAGAAATTTCTCTTTTATTTCTCTAATATCATCCATGCTTTTTTCAAGCCCAGCTAGTATCTTTAAAATCATCATTCCGAACTCTAGTTCTGACATCTTACTAATGTCCATATTGATTAGGTCCCTGTCAGTTGCAACTGTCTCTTGTTCTTTTTTTTGAGGTTTTTTTTTTTTTGTCTTGTCATTTTGTCCAGAGGAGAATAGATGAATGAGAGAACAAAATGCTAACAGGGTAACAATGACCCCAGAAAAATATACACTAAACAAATCAGGAGAGACCTGAAACCAAGGGAAAAGAAGGGGAAAGAAAGAAAAAAAAGAAAAAAAAAAAAAAAAGAAAAAGATAAAAAAAACAGAATATGATCAAATATGATCAGGCTGGTGCATAGATCAGTGCCACACACTAGATTTTGGGCGTATTTTGGTCTGTTAGAAGAAAGTGCCTCCCAAAATTTTAAAGAAAGAAAAACTTACATACGTACAAAAATAAGGGTTAATACAATGAAGGGATGGAATATGACTATAAAGATGAAAATTATAAAAGATTTTATAAAAGGAAATGATAAGATAATAAGTTGGTTGAAAAAAGAAAAAAGAGGAATTAAAAAAAAAAAGGGAGAGAATGTGATCAGGGAGGAGACTAGAACAAAACCATACACTAGAGATTTAGGGTATATTTTAGTCTGTTAGCAGAAACTGTATCCCAAAATTTTAAAGAAAGAACAACTTACATATATACCAAAAATAAGGTTAACTACTATGAAGGGATAGAATATGACTCTGAAAATGAAAAATAAAAAAGATTTTTTTAAAAAAGGGATTGATAAGATGTTGGTTGAAAAAGGGAAAAAGAAAAAAATAAAAAAAAAAAAACAGTTAAAAAAATTAACTTTGAAAGACTAAAGAATCATGGTAAAAAAGCCATGGATTCTATGTGCATTATTCCCCTAGCGCTGGAGTTCTGCCATTCTCATTAATTGGTAAACTTGGTCTTGGCTGGCTGTTCTTGCTGATCTCCTGGGGGAGGGGTCTGTTGCCCTGGTTCCCAAAGGTCTTTGTCAGAGGCGGAATCGCCCTGCCCTTGCTGGTCAGGTCTAAGTAATCTGCTCCAGTTTGCTCTTGGGAGCTTTTGTTCCCTGCAAGCTTTCTGTACAGCTTTGGAGGATGAGAGTGAAAATGGTGGTCTCCCAATCTCCACCCCGGAGGAGCCGAGAACTCGGGGCCCCACTCCTCAGTGCACCTCCAGTGAAAAGCAGTCAATCACTCCTGTCTCCCTGGTCTCTGGCCGCACTCCGTGCTCACCCGGCCTGTGACTGAGTGTTTCTATCTCTGGCACTCGACCCCGTGTGCAGTCTCCCAAACCCAGCAGATCCCTGAGGTGCGCTCCCACACCGCTCCTCCCAGGGGGGAAAGGGGAGTCTCCTTGGATCTGCCGCTTCTTGGGTCCCTGCTGGAGGAGCAGTGGCCTGACTGTGCTGCGGATCACTGTTTATGACAACCCGGAGCCTAGAGCCCACTCCTCCACTCCGTCTCTGCAGCCAGCTTCCCCACTCCAATACCTGGGGGCTCTGCCACACTCAGGCACCCCTGGTCTTTCTGTGACCCCGAGGGTCCTTAGACCACACTGTCCCGCGAGGGTTCCAGCCCCTGCTTAGCTCCTGGAGCGACCTCCCTCAGCGGAGCCGACTTCTAAAAGTTCCAATTTTGTGCTCCGGGCTCTATCACTTGCCAGAAGCAGATGACGGAGGCCCCTCCCCCGCCGTCTATCTTCCCGAATATCGCCTCAGATTCACTTCTCCGCACATCCTACCTTCCAGAAAGTGGTCGCTTTTCTGTTCAGAGAGTTGTTGCTCCTCTTTTCTTTGATCTCCTGTTGAGTTCGTATGTGTTCAGAATGGTTTGATCCCTATCCAGCTGAATTCCTGAGAGGAGACGAAATCCAGGTCTCCTACTCCTCCGCCATCTTGCTCCGCCCCCAAGTCCCCTTCTATTTTTGAGAATGAATATGTATTCACCTAAACAGTTTTAACCATCATTTAAATGTTCAATAAGAGGGGACAACTCTCCTATGTTTTCCATTTGCTCCATTTATTTCCATTTTCCATTTATGTACTCCATTTTGAAATCACAACTATATCTGACTATGTTAAGAGAATATGGTGACAAATGATGAATGGATTTGAAGGCTACTGATCATTAACTGGGAAACATTAATTATAACTACATTTATTGTAATTCATGACCTACCAAATCTATTTCAAATGTTTTACTATTGTGTTTTCTTCTTTTTCTTTTTCTTTTTTAAGATTTTTTTTGAATGGCATGGAGGGGCAGAGGGAGAGGGAGAAGCAGACTCCCTGCTGAGTGGGGAGCCCCAAGAGGGGCTCAATCCCAGGACACTGGGATCATGACCTGAGCTGAAAACAGAGGCTTAACTGACTGAGCCACCCAGGCACCCCCTACTATTGCGTTTTCTGAATGCTAGTAGTACCATCAGGTTAGGTGCCTAAACTCCTACATTTTATGAATCTTTAACAATTTACCAAGTATAGAAATGATGGCAATTAAATTTATCTATTCATTGATTTAAGATTTTGTTTATTTGAGAGAGAGAGAGAGCATGAGCAGTGGGAGGGGCAGAGGGAGCGGGAGAAGCAGACTCCCTGCTGAGCAGAGAGCCCAATGCAGGGATTGATCCCAGGATGATGGGATCATGACCTGAGCAAAAGGCATATGCTTAACTGACCTAGCCACCCTAACAATTAAATTTATTTCAATTTCTTCTTACAAATACCATAATATTCATTTCTTTTCCTTATCACAAATAATCTAGGAAGATGTGAAGCCATTTAGAAACAAAAGAAACATTAGTTATGATAAATTCAAGTGCTGGTGGAATGGTATGTAAGCAAAACACTTCTCATCTATCCTCCTTGTCCTTCCCTAATCTCAAAGAAATTTACTGCTGGCCAGAATCACCTTTCTCAGGTGCAGATCCTATTATACCAAACACTCATTGGTTCTCACATGCATTCTGGATTTATGTCACATAACTCAAAACAACAATCAATATTATGGCTCCAACTTATCTTTCCAGTTGATATTCAAACAAACATATGAACGCTTCCCTGATATTGTCCACACATGCCTGTGTTCATGTCTTAGCTAATGCTATTAAGAATTCCAGGCATGGGTTTTTCTAACATTTCTGGTAGTTAAAATCCTAGAAATGATTTTAAACCCCATTATAAAAAGACATACCCAGTGAAGACTTTTGGATTTCTTCAACAGTTTACAAATTCTCAGGTTTTTCAATTCCAAGAGGATCTTGTTTCTTTGATGATATGTATTCCATTTAATGATATAGATTTGTGTGATTATATTTTCTATACTTTTTTTTTTAAGATTTTATTTATTTATTTGACAGAGACAGAGACAGCGAGAGCAGGAACACAAGCAGGGGGAGTGGGAGAGGGAGAAGCAGGCCTCCCGCCGAGCCAGGAGCCCGATGCGGGACTCGATCCCAGGACCCTGGGATCATGACCTGAGCTGAAGGCAGTCGCTTAACCAACTGAGCCACCCAGGTGCCCCTATATTTTCTATACTTCTATATTATATTTTCTATACTTCACCCACACACATACCACCTTCCCATTACACATTTCTTAGAAACTTAGAGAATGCCTAACTCAGCTTCAGTAGATCTTCCTTTAATAAAACTTTTGGTGCACTTACAAATTAAATTGTATTGGATCATATTTCTTACTTGTACCTCTACTGGATCCATCTACAAATTCGTCTACTGGATTAGATATAACTGGCAGATCATCACTTCTTTTAATTTTAAATAATCGAGAAAAAATAATAAAACATGGATTTTAATAGTTCTAGCCCATGCTAGGCTAACTTTAGCCAAATTTCCCACAGATGCCTCTATTGGGATTTGAGTGACCATCTTAATGAATAATGACCTCAAGATCAACCCCCTGAAATTAACCTCCACGTAAAAATGTATAATGAATATAAAGCATCAGAGGAATCTCATTGCAAGAACTTATCATTATTTTTATTTTTATTTTTTTAAAAGGTTTTATTTATTATTTGACAGAGAGAGAATGAGAGAGAGAGAGCACATGAGAGGGGGGAGGGTCAGAGGGAGAAGCAGACTCCCTGCCGAGCAGGGAGCCCAAAGCGGGACTCAATCCAGGGACTCCAGGATCATGACCTGAGCCAAAGGCAGTCGCTTAACCGACTGAGCCACCCAGGCGCCCGGGAAGAACTTATCATTATTGATGAAAGGAGAAAAGGTGCTGGGAGGAAGGTCCCACAGAAATGCTTTAATTTGTTGATGAGTGCTTAATACAATTTATAATCTCTGACCATTTGGTAAAACCCATTTATTTTGCTGATTAGCCATTTCAGTGAGTATTTAGGGAAAAGAAATTCTCCATTTAATTCTAAAGTTATATTCAAATTCAAGCTTGATTTTTCAAGATGATTCTAAGCTAGGCTGTTAAGCCTTGCCCTCTTGCTGTTTGTGATGTCTCAGTCCCCCTGTGGGAGGTCCAGATGAGAAGATAACTAATTTACACCTGGGCAGAACAACATAGATAGAGAATGTTATATCCAGGAGAAATTTAGAGGGGGAGTAATCATATTCTCTGAGCTTTGTTTTTGTCATTTCTAAAATGAGGAATTTAAAATATAAAAATCATGAGAAGCATGTATTATGAAACTTTGAGATCCAAAGCGAAATTTCCAACAAGTGACCTATCTTTGGTGAATTGCAAAACAAACAAATCTTCATCAAAAATAATCCTACAACCTGGACTTCCCCAGGGTCTTACAAGATGTCATGTATTTCAATGGCTCTAGCCTGTGCTTGCCAATGAGGGACATCCAGCCCTCTTCCAAATTTCATTCAGTTATTTCTGGAGGTTCTTTAGAATACATCACAGGAGCTCTTAAACTGTCCTTTCCATGGTGTTGATCCTGCCTGGCTCCGGGATCTCTTGTTGAGGTCTTCTCCATTGGAGCCTCTTAAGGGCACCTCTCACTCCCACGGCATTCATTGTCCACCAGCACCAGGACTATGCTATATCAGCCTGAAGGGTGCTGTCTCCCAAGCTCATAAATCCGAAATTATTTGAAGTGCTACCTGGACTCCTCAAAGCACTGCAGTGATACTCTATGCCAAAAGAAGTATAAAGCATCTCCTCTTCTACACTGTCAACATGTCTCATTAAGAATAAAGCAGTACTATTTATCAGCAGTAGCAGAATAACCAACAAGTGATAAATTAAATAATGTTGATATTTAATACATTCAGTAGCAGGAAGTCTGGCTCCTCCCATTCTTTAACTCTTCTTTAGCCAGTAAGCAGTGTTTCCTCTTTTGGTCACAAAATAGCTGCAGGAGCACAAAGCTTCATATTATAACATAACATCTATCAGGAATAATCACAAACAATATTAAAGTGAGCAAAAAAGAGTACTGAATGTCCTATTCCTGCACTCTTCTTAATTATACTCTTAATACATCTCAGGGAGAAAGAAAGAATGACAGGGCTGGTCATTCCTCAGACACATTTCTCTTTTTATGAAGTAAATGTTGACTGCAATTACCTCAAAATGTTATCCCTAACTTTAAGAGAGAGTGCAAAAGTATCTGGTATTCTCAAATTCTATGGTTGGAAGCTAACAAGCAAAATGGCGGATGAGTGTGGCTTGTGCTTGCTCAGCTCACTTAGTTTCTTAGAAGAGCTCATTGAGTGTCTGCCTGGGATCTTTTTCCAGAAGTCACAGACCATGTCTTTGGAGCTTAATATCTTAGGAAAAATGTCTTAGAACTCATGCTTTTCTATAAATACTCTTTCCTCTTAGATATGTGTGCATTCCCCTGATCTTCTTCCTGAACCTCACCCTATAAATAGGCTCCTGGTAAATTAGCCACCTTAATTTATCATGAGTATCTGGTCTTGCCTGAAAAGTGGTAATGAATACAACTTGAACTCAAGGTTGGAGTCCTGAATCCCCAGTAAGAAGAGAGCAACATCTTCCACCTGGACACAACTTGATTATTTGTCAAGAATATTAGCTTAAGAGGAATAACCTGGAATTTGTGTCCAATTCTAATAGATTATCAATGACTAGCATGAAAAGAAAAATGCTGGGTGGGGGGTGGGAGGGGGAAACTAAAACACCTGGTTTTTAGTGGCAAATTTGCTTGACTTGAATTTAACCTCTATGGGTCTCAGATTGCTCATCTGTAAAATAAGTATCGAATTACATAAAAACCATGAACTTAAAGCTCAACATGACATAATTCTCTAGAAAATTAATTCATCCCTGGACCATACATCCTTTAAAACAGAGTGGAATAAGGATCACCATTGAGCTAAACAAGAGATGTGGAGAAGCTGCCAAACATAAGGTTATTATATTTTTCTTGGCAAATGTTCCACAATCTACCCAAACTAAAATTATGATATATCAAGGCATAATAGAGAGAACACTGATCAAGGTCTTTGACACTAACTAGATATATAACATTAGTAAGTTACTTGTCTTATCTGAGCCTCCAGTTCAGAGGGGTTAGACTTAATGCCTAAGGTTTCTGCTAGCTCTAAAATATTATGATATAGGATGTACTTCTTTATTACTCTCATGCCTCCACTTGACTCTCAACAAGGACTTAATGTTCAAAATAACTCTTTTCTCCATTGCAATTTAAAGAGGTAAACAAAGTTTGTGACAATAAAATGAAAGCAAAGAAGACCAAAAAACACAAAATTCAATGTACTATATTTGCTTTTATCAAAAAAGTGTCTTCTTGAAGATATAATTGATCACAACACTCTACATTACCAGGTCACTATTTCTTACGGATCACCTCAAGCAGTTACCAAATGATTTTTTAAAATAAATGAAATAAAATGTTAATATTTTGGAGCTAAAATTATGTATAATATTTTTGTACATAAAAAATACACATTAAACAAAGAAATAGATGTAACTGTAATGTTGATAGAATAAAGCCAAACCTCAAAGAAGACATGTATGCTTTCATTTACATAATGTTCCAAACCAGACAAAAGTAATTTCTGATACTAGAAGTCAGAAGAGTGGTAACTGATGGGGCGTAAGAGCAGAGGTATTTGTGATGCTGGAGATTTTATACTTTTTTGATCAGGATGCTGGTTATACAATTATCCTCATTTCATGGAAATAACAGAAAGCTGTGCACCCGGGATTTTGTGGGTGTTTATTATACTTCAATAAAAAATATATATGGCTAGGGATTTAGGTAACTTTATTTAAGATACACAAAATGAACAAGAGTATTCATTTTTATCATTTTAATCATTTAATCATAAATTGCTTGATCATCATTTATCATTAACCCAGAGGGGATAGGTGATTAATTCACCAATAATTTTTTCTTAAAAAATACTGGGATATAATTGTATCTCTTTTGATGGAAATACTAGTCAAGTGTGAAACTGTGATTTGACAAATGACAAATCATGAAAGTCTGTATCTGAGGACAGAAAATCACCATCTACGTCACTGTAGGCGTTGGCCACTAAATCATATCCTGGGGCCAATCAAATACACACTGTGAAACATGCAAAGAGTAAATCTCATCTTTCTTCTCTAATAAAAGTTATTTCCTATGAAACAGATGCTCAAAATATGTTTTGTAAGCAATAATAAAAAATACTGGGATAAATGACATGAAGTATTTAAAGCAGTTGTCTGAGTGATGGGATTGTGGGTGGTTTTCATTTTGTTCTTTATAATTTTCTACATTTTCCAACTTTCCCATCTTGAACATGTATTAATTCTATACTAGTAAAAAATGTTATGCCAAAGAAAATAAATGAACAAAGAATAATGGTAAGAGGAGAGGTTTTCTTTTATTAGAAAGTCTCTACATATGATGGACCCATGGTAGGTAGTTATAATGTAGGAAAGATGTTAGGGTTCAAAGCCAAGAGCCAAGAAAGAATTCTTGAGACATCTTTGGTGCAAAAAGGTGGTTTTATTAAGGGACAGGATCCACGGGCAGAAAGAGCTGGGCGATTATATATTCAAGTTGATAGGGAGGAGGTTAGGGATAGCGTAAGTCTCTAAGGAATTTGGAAGCAAGGTTTTCAGGATCTTGAGGGGGCTGGCTATTGTTGGGGAAAAGTCATTTATTACTGTCTAATAAAACCTGAGTCAATGAGACCCTTCAGATGTATATCAGTGGGTCATATGCTTGGGAGGTGATTGTTAACATGTATCCTGGGGATAGAGATAAAGGAAGTTTCCAAAGAAATTTTATGTTAAAGTAGACTTACAGGATTCTGGGGGTCAGCTAAGATTGCCTTTTGCCCTTAGCAAAGTATCAATATGGAGGCAGCTGAGTTCCTAGAGGAATGGCACTGTGCCAGTTTCAAGGACTTGTCAGTGGGCTGTAAGTAGTAAGGAAATTTAATTTTTCTTTTGCCTTTGTCTCCCACATCAGCTACTGAGACCAATTTATTTATCGAGGTGAAAATTACATACTGTTGATGTTGTCTTTTCTATTTGTAGTTCTGGAATATTAACAGAAAATTTGGCACCAAAATGTAAGTGACACGATGTCATTTTTGGTGCTCACTATTTTTGTTCAACCTCAGAGAGTCACACAAAGAACCTTTGAGGATTCATAGAAACTATTTACCAATCGGATGCACTAGTGAAGAATCCACATTCTTGGTCTAGTTGGAACAACTCACTCATTCCGATGGCACCTAATAATCCTTTCCTTCTCTGTGTCGTGCTGGCTCGCTAGAGAATTGGGGATGCTTTATTCTCATGTCAGTTTAGAGGAGTCTCAAATGTTAATAACATATAGAATTAAATTGAGCCACCTGTGGTTGGTGTTTACCATTTTACCAAGTGGACTATTCAAATATTTAACATAGATGGAACATATAAATTATTTATGAAAAATTATGGATTATTAGTGTTACCCTTTTGCATTCCTCTCCCTTCCTCCAACTTTTCTCCTTTCTTCCATTCCTTCCCTCTGCTACCTCCCACCCCAGCTCCTCCCACCCATCAAGGTCTGTATGTTACTTGTAGATTACAAGTTTGTGATATATCAGCTCCTTGGTCAACATGAACAAGAGTCAAGAGTAGTAGCTAATGTTATTCCCCAGGAAAGTTTGTGCTGGAAACAAACCACAAGTAAAAGTACTAATTCGAATAATTATGGCCATTATGATTATAATGTCACAGCATGGTCTTGCAGTGTTCTAAGTATCCAGAGCTGTCACATTTGCAAATAGCATAATTACACATATTAAGATTCAGAATTCTTTTACTCACTATGGAAAATAGGCCATTTCTTTATACTCTGCAAATAAGCACATCCATACACATCCAGAATATTATGGTATCAAAGAAGCCTGACAAATATACAAAGTGAAAGAATGTAGGCAAGAAAAGAAGAGTGAAATTTTTATTAAAAAAAAAATAAAAATTCACTTAAGATCTCAAGAAAGTATCCATCTGTGTACAGATTATAGTAGTGAAAAGGATTATAGTAGTATATCCTAGGAAATTATAGTAGTGAAAAGGATTATGATAATGCAAGTAGGCACTCTTCTGATTATTTGCAAATACCTAGGTCTTTAACTCCCTTAAGAGCCTTATGCATTAGCTACTATTGTTTCTCTGGTACTGTAGGTGAAAATACTGAAGTACACAGAGATTCAGTAATTTGCCCAAGGTCACACATAGTTAGTGGAAGAGCTGAGATTCAAATTCAGGCAGTCTGGCTCCCAAGCCTGTGTTCTTAGCTATCAGTCAACAAGTCATACATTAGCAATCTGTATGTATGTCAACCCATTCAAACTCTGAAGTAAGTAAGAGTCCTTACCATCGTATTCAAAGAAATGTATTCATCACTGTTCCTCTATTGTTTCAATCTTGGAAGGTTTCCCTGTTTATGTTTATGACACCCAAATAGCTCATACAGACAGGGTTGACATTATATAACTATGAGGTAGATGTCGATGTGCCAATAGTAACATTTTCTTCACAAATGAAAGTTCACAAAGTACCTTTTAGGTTAGGAAGCAAGGAGTGTCTGAAGAGCTCCAGTTTTAAGTTGTGAGTGAATGAAGAATTAGAGTAGCTCCGAGCCATGTCTCTTGGTGGTTGTTCACTAACAGTTTGAGCAGCAATAGTTCAAATTAAATCTTCTTTCCTGATTGGTGCTAGATGTTTGAGTTTACCTGTTCTGATCTTTCTTGACAACTGGTTATTTAAAACATGAACATGGAACTGCTTTAGGAGAAAAGAAAAGTGATACCATGAAAATACTTTAGAACCAGTGCTTCTTCAATTTAAATGTGCCTGTGAATTTTCTAGTGGTCTTGTTAACACGCAGAGATTCTGATTTAGTAGGTATGGCAGATTGCAGATATAATCACAATTCTCCATTTCTCCTTGGGTCTGTGTGCTTTGTAATGTGACTTTGAAGCCCCTCCCAGCAAAGGATAGACTCTATTTTCCTTCTACTTGAATCTAGATTGGACTGTGACTTGCTTTCACTGATAGAGTGTGGGAGAAGTTATATTATGCCAGTTCCATGCCTGGGCCATTTCCTTTCTTGGACCCTTACCACTAGCCTGGAACAAACCCAAGCTGGCCAACTGGAAAATAAGAGACCACATGGAAGGAAACCCAGGTACCCCAGATGAGAGCCAACCAACATTTAGTGGCAGAGGTATCTGGCTCACCTCTAGCTTACTGTAGTAGATGAATGAGGGAACCCAGCCAAGACCAGAAGAATCTCCCAGCTAACATATATACTCATGAACAATTATAGATGATTGCTGTTTTAAGGCACTGGGTCTTGTGGTAGTTTGTTATGCAGTGATAGTAAACTGATGGAACAGGTCCACGATGGAGCCTGATAAGCCACACTTCTAACAAAATCCCTGGTGACACTGATGCTGCTGATGATTTGTGGACCCCATTGAGCAGCAGGGATTTGGGATGGAGCAGAAAGTTATATGTGCCAAATCTGGCCTCTAGTTTAGGCTAAGAATGTTCTTTACAACCTAAAAGGATTGTGGAGAAGAAGAAGAAGGACATGGAGGGGGAAAGAGGAGGAAGAGGAGGAGGGAGAAGGAGAAACAAGAAAAGAAGAGGAAGTGATAGAGTATGTGACCTCAAGGCCTAAAATATTTACTCTCTGGCACTATAGAGAAAAAGTTCACCCAATGGTGTCCTAGGATATACTAAGAATCCTCTACAAGGTAAGATACGAATTGACTTTTTAATCTTTAGATGAACTCTGGTTTGGACATGCAAATTTTATGCCCTAACTTCTAAATACAATAGATGTTCAATACCTATCTGAAGTGCTGATGGATAAAAGAATGAATAGATGCAGCAGTTTTCCTGGACACTGACATTCTGGGCAGCCATCCTTATCACCACCCTCCCATAATAATGATAGAAAAATGGAGCAAATATCTACCTGGAACAATAGGTGACACAGGTTCTCCTTCAATAATGCCTCCATGCTAACGCTCCAATCTCCCTTTATGTCCTGCATGATAGGCATCAGACAGAATAGATCCCTAGGTCTTCGCTAAAGTGGACCTCCTAATAGATTTTAACATGTCCTTGAAAGTCTCTGGTAATCCCACTCTCACACTAAAAAGTGTGGCTAGGCTGTTAGAGTGCCAGCAGAGGTGATGTCCGGGTCTAAACTCAAGGCAGAAGTGAGGTGAGGGAGAGGGAGAGAATTCCAGTTCTACCTAGAGAAAGTGGTGAAGAGAACGAGGTGGTGCTGGTGAATTTCATATTTTATTGAAATATATATAAATATGTATGTGTGGACACACAGACACTGGCATTGCAGGATAGTTTTGTAGAAATCATACCATACCTCACTCTCCTCGAGGTATGCAAGCCTAAATTTGGTATTGGTAACAGCCTTAAGTTCTCTGTCATTTCAATTTCCTCTGCATAATCATGTCAGATAGAAACCATACAATTACATGGATGTGTTAGGTCTGGAAGCCTGTAACTCTGACTTGACATTTAGAGAATGTTCTCATAAAAACTAAGGGACTAAAATTATGACCGTGGAAGGAGGGAAGGATGGGTTTTGGAGGAGGAGCTCTTTCTCCTAGAAGAGTTTCTGACCCAGAATATATTCAATCAATGCCCAGGACTCTCACTGCATGACTGTTCCACTTTCTCAGCTGCCTTCTCTTAAGCCTGACACCATTTGGCTACGTTGAATTCTGCCTAAGCCTTGAGAAATCACATTTTTTTTAAAGATTTTATTTTATTTTATTTATTTTATTTTTTTAAAGATTTTATTTATTTATTTGACAGAGAGAGACACAGCGAATGAGGGAACACAAGCAGGGGGAGTGGGAGAGGGAGAAGCAGGCTCCCCGCAGAGCAGGGAGCCCGATGTGGGGCTCGATCCCAGGACCCTGGGATCATGACCTGAGCCGAAGGCAGACGCTTAACGACTGAGCCACCCAGGCGCCCCGTTTTTTTAAAGATTTTATTCACTTATTTATTTGAGGGTGGTAGGGAAAGGAGCAGAGGGAGAGGGACAAGCAGGCTCCACCCTGAGTGTGGAGCCTGACTGGGGGCTCCATCGCAGGACCCTGAGATCATGACTGGAGCCGAAATGGAGTCAGACACTTAACCGACTGAGCCAACCAGGCGCCCTGAGAAACTGCATTTTTTAATTGTATTATTGGCCATTTATTTATTTGACCTTGGAGAGTCCCTCATTCCTGGTTTGAATCTTGACTGTTGTGGGTGTCATCAGCCCTGAATGGGAATGTGCCCACGACTGTGGAGGCCGGGTGCTGACATCAGCCACTTACTGCATCTTCAGCTGGTGAACGTGTAACAACTGCCCTCTCTTGCCTGCAGTTCTCCTTATTAAAACAGATGCATCAAAATGCTAGTCGAAACCATAGCTAAATTCACCTGTTTAATTGGTGTGGATGTTCTGTGACTCAGTAATACCACTACATTTGAAAAAAAAAAAAAATAAGGAAACTCCAGTAGTTCTTTTTGTGGAGAAATATTACCTTGTTCAGGAAAAGTACCCGGCATGATATTCATTAGCAGGCATGTGTGTCTGGGCAGTAGGAATGAGGAAAAGTGGTCAGGAGGAAGGGCTCTCTGGTTCCCATGGAAACAAACCTAACAACCTGCCCGGGTTATTTGGTTCTATAATTTTAAGGAATTTCATTCTTAAGTGGGCTCCAAAATTCCATGGGAGGGAGGTTTAGAACTAATTTATGAACATTATGGGCTTTTCTATTTCTCCAAAGATCAAAGCTAGCTGGGCAGAGCAGAAATAAAGATTAAGTATTTGGTGAAGCACTGGGGCTAAAGTATGAATCTATCATTCCTTTGGGAGCGAAAATTTCTTATTGTATAAAAAGCCAGAGTGAAGATAGGAGTGAGACACTGAACTTTAAAAATCCTATAGCAGCTCACTTTTCCACATTCCTCTTCTGGTTCCCTTCACTCCACTTCCCTCCCAACCTTACAAAGAGTTAACTAGCATCATTGATGTTGATAGCGTTATGATTGAGCTGAAAATTTTCACTGGTTATTGTCTCTGGCCATTTCCCTCCAATCGAGTAAATCTTGTGCCATTCTTTTATTTTTTTCAAAATTTTGCTTTATCATCATTATTTGTTTATTTATTTATTTACTTATTTTAGAGGAGGTGAATGGGGGAGGGGCAGAGGGAGAGAGAATCTTAAGCAGACTCCATGCCCAGCACAAAGCCCCATGCGGGGCTCAATCCATGACCCTGAGATCATGACCCGAGCCAAAAATCAAGAGTCTGACGCTCAACCGACTGAGCCACCCAGGTACTCCCATCATCATCATCATATATTTAATGCATGAACCTTGCAAAATTATCCAACTACCACAGAACTATAATAAGCAACTACCATTCTCCCTCCTTCTCTCACTGTCCCTATCCTTAGACTCAGCCATTTTCAGCAGCTTACATTTTCAGCAGTATCCTTCCAAACCCTTTATTCATTTGGCCCCATGCACATATGCGACCTACACACACACACACACGCAGATATTTCCACAGGCGAACACACATGCCTGCACACACACAGAGTAGAGTGGACATGCTTAAGACACCATTGGGATCCTCTGCAATTTACTTCTTTAATTC
The DNA here is from genome assembly GCF_011800145.1 of Mirounga leonina. Taxonomy (NCBI): domain Eukaryota; kingdom Metazoa; phylum Chordata; class Mammalia; order Carnivora; family Phocidae; genus Mirounga; species Mirounga leonina. The sequence goes on from NW_023270320.1 coordinate 8,013,213, forward strand.
AACAATAAATTGGAAATCTCTTCCCAGGTCCACACAAACAGAAATTTCACAAAGGTTGCATGCACATTGTAAAATAACTGCAAAAAGTAATTAAAAGCATAGAATGAGAAGTCAATATATCCATTCATACCTCTAACCTTAATTCCACTCTCCAACTTCTAATGTCAATCTTTATATATTATAAATACACACCCATTATATATATATATATATATATAATCCACTTTTGCCATCTGGCCTATGGATTTTTGTGAGTTCTAGAGTTATTTCTTTATTTGGGGGGCTTTTAAAAATTTACAATCTGTTCAGTGAATGTAATCATATCTGTAAGTATAAACATATACTACTAACCAGGTAGCATGATTGAACTAACAGAAAATTACATGTAATCTTTTGTCATTCAACTTTACTAATCAAAGGAGAATCTTTCAAGTGTTAAAGACCAAATGTATTCTCTTTCAATTTCAGTTGAAGTCCATTCATTTATATGGGTACAGGCAGCATGTAGAGTGGTTAAGAATATAGCTCTGGAGCTGGGCAGCCCTTGTCTCTGGCACTTACTAGCTCAGAGGACTTGAAGTAGTCACTTAAGCTCTCCATGCCATAAACAGTGAGAACAGCAGTACCTATCTTGTTGATTGATTTTGAGATTAAATGAATTTATACAGTCAAAGCATTAGTGTTTATAGGGGTTTACTACCGTGATTAATCACTGCTTCTGGACCACAATTACTTGCCAATGCTTCTCCTATCCTGTGTCACCTACCTTCTTGAATTCGTTGGACTTTATAGCTTGTTTCCAACATTTTTGCTATTATAAATAAAGCATTTTTGTAAAATTTTGAGGGAAAAACAATTTTGCTTTCAGAGTAGATTAATATTTTGGCTGGATAGAGAATTTTATTTTTTAATTTTTTTAATATTTTATTTATTTGTCAGAGAGAGAGAGAGAGAGTGAGCACAAGCAGGGGGAGTGGCAGGCAGAGGCAGAGGGAGAAGCAGGCTCCCCACTGAGCAGGGAGCCCAATGCGGGACTCGATTCCAAGACCCTGAGATTATGACCCAAGCTGAAGGCAGACGCTTCACTGACTGAACCACTCTGGTGTCCCAACTGGATAGAGAATTTTAGAATCAAATTCTTTTTTTACTCCAAACTTTGAAGACTTTATTCCATTTATTTCCTCACATTGAGTGCTCTGAGGAAAAGTATAATGCAGTCCAGTTCCCTTTCCTTTCTAAATAATTTCTTTTAAATGCATTTCCCCCTGGATAATTGGTATTTTCAAATAGTTTTAGTTGTGAATATTAATTTTTTAAATTAGTTTTGTGATATGGATTCACAAGCAAATCAGGAATTTTTTTTTTCCACATTGGTTAATTTTATATTGGATGATGAAAATCTGGGAAGGAGAATTTTTTTATGAGTTCAATATTCAGAAAATTTTGTAATTTTGTATTTAATTAGATGGTTATAATATTTTTTGAAACAATTTCAGGATTATTCAGAAATTATTGCAAATATATTATAAAAGAATGCTTCCCTTATAAATTTTTTTTTAAATCAGTTTCATTTAGTAATTCCTGTTTGACCAGAACTTGGATTCAAGTTTTCATTTCATGAAGTCATCTGCGTTATGAAACCCTGGAAACCCGGCTCAGCTCATGGTATGGGCTGAGAAGTGTCTGCTCACAGTGATGAGACCACGTACACTGGGGATCCTGACCCCAAGAGTCTACTTCATGCAGGATTATTATTCAGGAGAACATGGGTCAGTCCTTTGTGGGGAGGATACGATTTTTCTGATGTTGCTTCCAAGAGATTCAGTTTCTGAAAAAGAGCTGGCACCAGCTGCTGATAATAAGGCTGAACAATTCTGGTTAATTTATTGTAGTAACCAATAATATGGAAATAAGAGAGAAGGGACTCCCCTCCTAGAGTATAACAACTATTTCAACATTATTTACTACAATGTGTTTATCCCAATAGTAAAAACATATCATGGACAGTAATGGCATCGATGAACTCCTAGTCCCTCCCATCGAACCTGATGTCCATCCCCACCAGAACACTGGTGTAGAATTCCTACAAAAAAAAAGGACATTCTTCATAACCATAGTGCAACCACCAAGATAGGCAGTTAACATTAATACACTACTATCAACTAATCTTCAGAATGCATTCAAGTTTTGCCAAAAGAAAGGATTAAGTTTAAAATTGTATATCTGTCCTATTACTGATGATGTTAACTTTGAGTACGTGGTAAAGGCATTTTCTGCCAGACTTCTCCACTACATTTTTCAAATAATAGGTATTTTCAGAGGAGGTACTTTGAAAATATATAAATATTCTGCTCTTCATAAACTTTCATTTAAACAATTTATCATGAATTCATGCTTTCCTATTTTAATCAAGGTGTCATCTACTATGATTTTTATTTGTTTTGATGCTTCAACTGTTCTCACTTGACCAATGAGAGCCTCTTCGAGGTGATTTCTCTACCCTATTGGCATGTCCTAGTCATTTTTTTGGGGGGGAGCACTATTGTACTTTCTGGCACAAGATGTTTCAAGCTTATATGTTTCCTGTATAAACCCCAGAATTAGCCAATTTTCCAGGAAACACTAGTTCTATTCATCGGAGAATAGCACTTAAATAACACCACCTCGGTGCAAAGTGTGCTTATTGCTTTGTACAGTTACATGGATATTCATATATATTAGAAGTGTGCATATATGGTGTATACATACCTGTTTTCATCTATATTTATGACTTTACCTGTATATGCATTGATACCATGAATTCATACCCAACCTCTAATTTCTACTTAATATCACAGGTTTATTCCAGTTTTTTTTTTTTTTCCCCCTTTCCAGACTAGTAACTCCTTTCTTCCAGTATATGAAACCTGGCTCTCATTATCCTTAATGTATTTGATGTACCTCCTTATGCATAAACACTCTCTGGTGGCCACAGCAACCTTCCCTGATTCCAAGATGACCTCTTCACTCCTCCTGAGCTCTGACACCTCTTGCAGGCCACTGTCCAGGTGGTACATCATCCAGGAATCCTTCCCATGCTGTTTAGTCTCCAGCACCCTCCCTGTTTGGCACCACCCACTCCCCATGTGAGCTCGCTCCTACCTCTCTCATCTGACACACAGTCCCTCCAGATCACCTCCCACCCCATGATCCCACAGTCCACTCACCCTTCCTTGTAGAGCCGCCATCCCCCTTGGCCATCACCTTCCTCACCTCCTCATTTTCCTTGGGCTCCAGACATCCCATACTCTCTGTCCCTTCTGGGGGGTTATTCTTACCCTGTTCGGGGTTCTACAACTTGTGCTTGGCTATCTTTTAGAACAGACACCCTCCCCTCCACACACAGACTCTGACACCCCCCTGGTCCATCACGGCTCCTGGCTCCCTGACTCAGAGTAAACAGCTTGAAGAGGGAATTGTGTACAGAGAGGAGGCATGGTAGGTGGAATAATGGTCCCTCAAAGATGTCCAGGTCCTAATCCCTGGAATGTGTGAGCTTGTTTCCACACCTCCCAAAAGAGACTTTACAGATGTGATTAAGATGAAGGGCCTTGAGATGAGAGAGTGGCTTGGATTATCTGTGGGTCCAATCTAATCACAGGAGTACTTAAAATCAGAGAACCTTTCTCAGCTGAGATCAGAGCCCCCAAAACTGTAACTAAAGAAGAACAGGTAGAGAGATGCAACATTGCTGGTTTAGAAGCGGGAAGAAAGGACCACAAGCCAAGGAATGTGGATAGCCTCTAGAAGGTAGAAAAGGCAAGGAAACAGATTCTGCTCTAAGTCTTCAAAAAGGAATGCAAAACACAGTCCTGCCAACACCTGCAAGAACAGTGTTGGACTTCTACCCTTCAGAACACGAAGATTATCAATTCAGGTTATTTTATGCCACTAAGTTTTTGTTAATTAATTACAGTAGCAATCAGAAACTAATACAGAAGGGGAAGAGAAGAGAGGGGACAGAAAGAACTAAATCTACTTCTTTTATTGTGGTAATTACATAGAACATAAAATTTCCCATTTTAACTATTCTTTTTTTAAAGATTTATTTATTATTTACTTGAGAGAGAGAGAGAAAGTGCATATGTGAGCAGCGGGAGGGGCAGAGGGAGAGGGAGAGAGAGAATTCTCAAGCAGACTCCCTGCTGAATGCGGAGCCTGATACAGGGCTTGATCTCATCACCCTGAGATCATGACCTGAGCCAAAATCAAAAATCGGTCACTCCACTGTCTGAGCCACCCAGGTGCCCCCCATTTTAACTATTCTTAAGTGTGTAGTTCAGTGGCATTAAGTACATTGATACTGTTGTGCAATCTTTTTTTTTTTTTTAATTGTATTATGTTATGTTAGTCACCATACATTACATCATTAGTTTTCGGTGTAGTGATCCATGATTCATTGTTGGCGTATAACACCCAATGCTCCACTTAATACGTGCCCTCTTTAATACCCATCACCAGGCTAACCCATCCCCCCACCCCCCTCCCCTCTAGAACTCTCATTTTGTTTCTCAGAGTCCACAGTCTCTCATGGTTCGTCTCGCAATCTTCATTATTACTCCTCTCTAAGATGTTTTCATCATCTCAAACTGAAACTCTGTACCCATTAAACAAAAACTCCCCATTCCTTCATCCCTCCAGCCCCTGGCAACTATTCTATTTTCTGTCTCTATGAATTGGATTACTTTAGGAAACTCACATTAGTGGAATCTTACAGTATCTGTCCTGTTGTGTGTAGCTTATTGTACTTTACATGATGTTTTCTAGGTCCATCCACATAATAGCATATAATGCAATTTTGTTCCTTTTTTGGCTGAATAGTATTCTATTGTATGCATAGACCACATTTTGTTTTTCCATTCATCTGTTAATGGACATTTTGGTTATTTTCATCTTTTATTCATATTATTGTGAACAGTACTGATATGGGCATGGTTTACAAATATCTATTCGAGTCTCTGCTTTCACTTATTTTGGGTATGTACCCACAAGTGAAATTACTGGATCATATGGTAATTCTATTTTTATTTTTTTGAGGAAACACCATCGTGTTTTCCCAGCAGCTGCACCATACATTTACTTTTTATTCTATCCAGTAAATTGTAGATGAGTAAATAAAGCAAAGCCTAGATGGTTTATAGTAAAAACTAGCCACCATCTGAGCCATGTTTTCATCACCTTTTGGTAAGTTTCTTCCTGGAATTTGATTATATATTCCTAAATACTATGCTTATGCCGCAATTTCTTGGTGTTTTAGGTTTATATTATTATTCATTGAGTTCCTTGTATGGAAAATAGGAAATTTTGCTCTTACAATTTCCCCAAACAGTACACATGCATAAACACAATGTTCTGATGCTTCCTGTGTAGATTTATCACCAATTCCTGTTAACTCTAAATTCAGTATTTTTATTAATATAGACTATATCAATATTATCCACAGCTAAGCTAAACAGTATTATACGATGATATTTCCCTTATTGTAGAACTTCCTCTCCTCCACCCCATTCAATCCTTCACTCATCCTTTGGCTTGCTTAGTTATGCACATACCTACCTCCAGTTCAATCCTTGAAACTTTGTAAACTTTTGGAAATTTAGGCAAACACACCAAGAATGTCCACTATTTTTTTTTTTTAAGATTTTATTTATTTATTTGACAGAGAGAGACACAGCGAGAGAGGGAACACAAGCAGAGGGAATGGGAGAGGGAGAAGCAGGCTTCCTGCAGAGCAGAGAGCCCGATGCGGGGCTCGATCCCAGGACCCTGGGATCATGACCTGAGCCGAAGGCAGACGCTTAACGACTGAGCCACCCAGGCGCCCCAAATGTCCACTATTTTCATTGCCCACCCCTACCCATCACCCCCTCACCCTCATAGGGTTATCCCTGTTCATCTGATCCACCTGGACATGCATTCCACAGCGACTGGATAGCTAGTACCCTGGGATCCCCTTGTACTAGTTTTCCAGGAAATCCTTCTTTCTCCACTTGATTGGCATTTCTCTTTCCTTGATTGGCTTCATCTTTCTTGGTTTACTTTTCTGTTATAGCCTAGAAAAATCTCCAGTAGTTCCTATAGAATGATACATGAGAGGTTGATTTTTTTTTTGACAACTTAAATATTTTAAAATGTCTTTATTTTCCCACCACATTTAAATTACCTTTTCTTTTCTTTTCTTTTTGGACTAGATATCATTCCCCTGAGAATTTCAAAGACACTTCTTCACTGTCTTCCAGCTTGTAATGTTGCTTGTGGGAGGGCAAATGCTATTCAGATTCTGGCTTTTCTCTTTTTAAATAAGAACTATTTATTCTGTGTGTGTGTGTGTGTGAATGTTTGTGTGCTTGTGTGTGTGTGTGTGTGTTTGTACTATTTTTTGTGGGCTTTTCAGTTCTGAGGTACATTCTTGGATTTTTTTCTTTGACAACTTCCCCTCTTCATTTCCTCTCTTCTCTGTATCTGAAACTCTTACTATGTGATTGTAGACTTCCTGGATTAAAACTCTAATTTTCTTTATGTCTGGGAGATTTTAAGAGCTTCACTTTTCAATGGTTCTAGTGCACTTGTCATGTCTGCTATTGTAATTTTAATTTCAAGAGTTTTTTAAAAAATTTTTAAAACACATGACAGTTTTTTTTGTTTCACGAATGCATTTCCTCTCCAAAATTTTACAGGATATTAGTGGTTTTTGTTTGTATTTATTACTATGGCTACTAATAGCGGTGGTGGTAATATCACTTTCTCTTGTTCCCTGCAATACCCCCACCATGACATGAAGTTTCCGCATTATCTTATATACCATGTCAGTCACTGCTCAGCTCACAGCTTCTCATATTTTTTCTTTGGCCCCTTCTCCCTGTGCTTTTCAACCTTTTACTGTCATTTTAGAGGGTTTTAGGAGGAAGTAGAGATCAGAATATGCTTTCAATTCTCCATTTTTAACTTGAAGACAGAAAAAATGGTACCTTGTAATTTTACTCCTGAAATGTATAGGACTCTCTGTCCATCTTGTGGTTATGAGAATTCACTGGTATGTGTCTACTCATAAATGAGTTTCATTACATTTGGTGGGGGTGGGGGGCTGGCCAGGAAGGGACTCTATTCTGAATTTTGTTTTTTTCTTCAGTTCAGAAAAAAAGTTCCTGCATTTCTCCATTTTCATTATTTTTTCTTCTTTCCATTGTGTCTATTCTCTCCTAGATTTCTCGTTAGATGAATGATTAACATCATTTCTGTAATAATTTCTTTTTTTTCCTAACCCTGAAAGTTTCCCTGAATTTATCTTTCATATCATTAACTTGATCTTTAATTATGTCCATTTTATTATGGATAGATATTTGTATTTCTTATTTGAACTTTGGACTTACATTAAATTCCTGTTAACAAAAGAAACACATTCTCATTGTGAAGAAATTGGAGAACGTACTGAAAATAATTTTAATTAATGAAAGCACTCATTCATTTTATTTATTTTATATTTTTACAAAATGGAAATACACAAGCTAGTCTCTTTAACCTTATTTTTCACTTAGCTATGTAACATTGTCATTCTTCCTCATAAATAAATGCATTGTTACTTACATTGCAATTTTTAATAGCTATGTATTGTATTTTTGCTTAAATGCACCCTAATGTATTTTTCCTTTCCTATTAACAAGCATTAAGATTGCTTTAATTTTCTCTTTATCGCTAATATGTGATAATGCATATACTCATAAATAACTTTTCAGTGCTTCCCAAATGCTTTCCTTAAAATCTTTTGATATATATTGCTAGATCACCCTCCAGAAAGGTTAGACCAATTTACATTCTTATCTACAGTGCCTTCTCCTCCATATCCTTTTTGATTTCTCCAGTCAGTTGAGGTGAGGGGCATGAGCAATTCATTCTTGTTTCAATTTGAATTTTTTAACTACGAGCATTAGCATTCTTTTCAAATATTTATAAGTCATTTATATTGCTTCTGTTGTGAATTACCTCTCCATGCTCTTCATGTTATTTGCTCCTTTTTCATCCAATTTTCTTAATTAAATTCTTCAATTACTAAACCTAGACATTTTCTTTGCCACTGATGAAACAATGCATATGCAAATATGTATAAATTATAGAGTTCTTCCTTTCTCCTTTCATCTACACATTCCTCTCCCAAACGAGGGTGTTACCTTCCACAGCCTCCTTCCTATGGTGTACCCAGCAAGTTTGCGGAGAGGTGTTTGTTCTCACCAAACATGACTCTTCAACTTGCTTCATTTTCAGTTAGGAAAAAACAAGCAAACAGAGCAGTCTAAAGTAGTAAAATAATAAATAATAAAATATAAAATAAAAAAATATAAAATAAAAAAATAAAATAAAATAAATAATAAAATAATAGATACCATCTAAACATTACCTCCCATCATTTACAAATATTAACATTTGGTTTGTTTTCCTGTTTTAAAGAAACAATGTTGAAGATACAGCTGGTATCTGAGTTAGTCCCATTACCTAGCTGCTGTCATGGCTCTGGTGTGAATGCTTCCTGTGTAAGTTCTTACACTTTACATATATGTCGAGAGCAAATAAAAAATACACATAAAACCTCTCCTACATATGTATGTATCTACAAAAGTACACTGGGTTGTTTGGGTTTTTTTTTAAAAACACATTATTTGCCAGATTGTATTTTTATTCAACATTATTATTTTTGAGATCTGTACAGACACACAGACAAACCCACACTCACACTGGTACTCACTTTAACTTGCCTTTATGGCTCCAGATAGTATTTGATTATGCAAATAAAACAAAATGTATTTATTCAACTATTGGTGGTAATTTAGAGTGCTAGATGTCACTATTATTAACAAACCAGTAGTGAGAATCTTTGTACGTCTTTCCATACATACATGAAAACACTTTATAGAGTATGTTCCTAGAGGTGAAATGCTGAGCCATAGCATGTGGGCATCTATTATTTTACCAGATAATGACAAATTAACCTCATAAGCAGGTCCTTTCTTTTTTCTAACTAGATCCAAATATTGTCAAATCTTGGCATTGTCATTGTTAATTTTTATTAGCTGAGCATAAAGTAATAATGATAATATTTATTTGCTTTGTCTAATTAAAACATTGAATAGTTTTCATGTTTGCTCCACCTTGCTTTTATCACTTAACATTATAAAACAATAATAACTAAGCACATGCTAATTTAAATAGCTATTAAAAGATTTATTTAATAGAGTTTGGACTAATTGAAACATCCATCCTCAAAGATAATTTCTTCTGCATCCTTGTCAAAACTTGGTATTAAATCTCCTCTTAATAATTGCCAATTTGATGACTGAAACTTTAGTGGGCATTTTTTAATATGCATATTAATAAGCTGAGCACATTTTCATAAATTTCCTAGCTATTTCAATTCTATCTTCTGTGAATTGCCTAAATTGTGTTATTTTTCTGACTTTCTATGGGCTGTTTGCCTCTCTGATAAAATTATAGGAGTTCCTTTAATTATTATTAATTCTTAGTCACTTAATGTAATGAAAATTGTTCATGTTATCTTCTGTTTATTCTGAATATGTATCCTTCCCATTCCAAAAACATGATGGACATTAAATATGTCTATATTTTTTGTTTATAATGGCTGCGTCTTCTATGTTGCATAGAAATGTGTTTTCCACCCAAGATTATTCATATAGAATTTTTCTTTAACAGATACACCTTATTTAAAATTAACAATAACTGATAGAGCTAGAATTTGTCTTATTATGATAGAAGGTAGAGGCTTAGATTTTTTTTCTTCCATATGGCTAGATGGTTATTACAATACTATTTATTAAATAGATACATAATTTCCATTATTTTCACATTTCATGGAAATGTCACTTTTAACACAAGTTAAGTTCCCACATATGTACACACACAAACACTTTATACATATATAATATATATAGTATGTATAATATAAACATAAATAAATATGTAATAATATATTGTATATATAATGGAATATTAGTCATAAAAAAGAATCAGATCTTTCCATTTGCAACAACATGGATAGACCTAGAGGGTATAATTCTAAGTGAAATAAGTCAGAAGGAGAAAGACAAATATTATATGACATGATTTCACTCATATGTGGAATTTAGGACACAAAACAAACGAACAAGGAAAGAAAAAAAGAGAGAAAGAAATGGATTCAAATATAGGGAGCAAACTGGTGGTTGCCAGAGGGGATTGGGAGGATGGGTGAAATAGGCAATGAGGATTAAATGAAACAAGATGAAACCAGAGAGGGAGACAAACCATTAGAGATTCTTAATCTCAGGAAACAAACTGAGGGTTGCTGAAGTGGAGGGGGTGGGAGGGATGAGGTGGCTGGATGATGGACACTGGAGAGGGTATGTGCTATGGTGAGTGTTGTGCATTGTGTAAGACTGATGAATCACAGACCTGTACCTCTGAAACAAATAATACATTATATGTTAATTTAAAAAAAAGTGCACTTACGGTGATGAGCCCTGAGTAACGTATAGAATTTTGAATCATTATAGTGTATACCTTAAACTAATATAACACTGTATGTTAATTATACTTCAATAAAATAACTAATAAATTAAGATAGTCCTTGCTCCAGAGGCAATAAGCACCCTGTACTACAAGGCTGGGCATAGCTATCGTGTCTTTTTCTGTCTCTACATTTCCAGTGTGAGATTTGGAATCAGCTCCACTTTCCTTCCAGGCTCATTGCCTTCACCAGGGGCCTGTCACAAGGATAGATGATGGTTTTTTTAGAAAGGAAGATAAAAGCAGCAACAAAGATGACTGGGGGTACAGAGGTGGTGGGGTCTCACCCTCCTAGAAGATTGAATATAATTCTGTAGTGTATTTGTTACAGAACCTGGACTGGATCGCCCAATGGAAGAACCAAGAGGCACCTGGAGATCTTGGAGGTTAGGAGGTTTATTTAATGCTGGCAGGCTCAGAGGAGAGTGATCTCCAAAGGTCTGAGCCCCGAGCACAAACAAAGGGGGTAATTTATACACTTCTACTTCCGCATACTGGGCACTCTAGGCACGTGCGCGAAGCAGGGCAGGGAGAGGAACCCAGATTGGTGTGCGCAGGAAGCAGAGCAGAGAGAAGAACCCGGAAGAGGCCCAGGGCAAGGATTGGGATTCTCTCACTGGCTCGGTCGGCCATCTTAGGACACAGATTTCCCTCATCATTCCCCCCTTTGATGCCCCTTTAAACACCTAGTTTAGAGGGCATCATTTTCATCTTCTAAGGGGCGATAGTGAGTAAGGAGCAACTAGAGTCTGATTTTAGCAATTTGAGTAGTGATAAACCTAGTAAGGGCATTAAGAATACAAGGACCAAATGCTACTATGAGGAGAAGCGATAGGAGGGGTCTGAGAAGTGGGGTGAACCAAGCGAACCATTGTGAGAGGGATCCCACCAAGTTGTTCACTGGAGTACTTCCCACCGGTGATGTACTTGTTCCTGTAATGGGGCCAGAGTTTCTTAGACCACCCCTGACTCATTAACATAGAAACAACATTCCTCCTGTAAGAAGAGGCAGAGCCTCCCTTGTGCGGCTGTGAGCAAGTCGAGCCCACGCCTGTTTTGGAGGACCACTGAGGCCTGTGAATCGAGTTGGTGCTGCAGGGCCAGGGCCGGCTGAGTGAGGGTGGAAAAACCTGCCGTGAGTTGTTGAGTTAACCCCTGGTACTGAACCTGAGACATCTGGATGCCAGTGGCGCCAAGGGCAACACTTGACATGGCCAACAGGCTCACAATTAGAGGGATGGCCATGGGGGAACATCGAGGGTGGCTCGGAGGTCTCCATATGAGTGGGACATTGCTCCTGGGGAGCACTGAAAGATCAGGTAAGAGACTGACAGGTTTGCATGATTGATTGTGTGGGGTGATGCAGATGTATACACCTTGATCACAAGCCAGAAAAGTGTTGTTAGGCACACAGACCCGACTGTGGCCCGTGATGGGAGAGGAAGAGTTGCCATACAGTGGTACTGGAGCCAGAAAGGGATAATCTGAGGTCCCTGGTGCCGAGGTGGGAGGTGACATGGTAGATTGGTTGAGGATGACACCTAGGTATTGGATGGGACCGGGATTTATACAGATCCAGCAGTCAGACACTAGGGGTGGATTTGAGTGGTTAAGCACTTGGTGGGAGGCATTAATCATACCTAACAGTTGCGCTATAGATGCTTGCTACGTGTGGATGTGGGCCTCAGGGATGTGCCAGGGCGAGTTATTTTCTGTCTGACTCTGGGGATCACCTGTAAGGCTTGGAGTGAACAGGGACTTAATCATAAATTTGGCCATGGGGTCAGTCCCCATAGGGTAATATTGACCCAACAGGAGAACGATTCCTGTAGCCCATGGTGTGGCATTGGGTTCTAAGACTGAGAGGGTGAGCAGTATACTGTGATTGTTAGGGCAAGAGGGTGGGGTGGCATTGCATGACAAGGAAATCTGGATGTCACTGCTCTGTTTGAGGTGCTACCTGGTGGACCATTGTTCCATTTCCGGCCAAGTTGCCACCCATGACTCCCATCCCCAGGCTTGAGAGCAGAACTGAGGGCAGGTGTTTGGCTATTGAGGGGTCGGGCCCCCACACATGTAGATATCTACCAGCCAGTAACCTGAGTGGAGGCCATGGTAGGAACACCATCTATGAGGCTCCCAGGAGATATTAAGAATGGAGGTTAACCTTTTGTATGTGCCCATCCCAGGTGGAAGAAGTCAGTGGGGGCACCGGTGCGGGATTGAGGGGGATAAGCTGTGAAGTCCATTTGCCAACGATGGTGATATGAGAGTTTGCCCCCCTTGCCGGGCAGGGCAAGCTAGAGACATGAGGAGGAACAGCACACCAGTTAGCAGAAGACCAGGACTGATTGGGGCCAGGAAAACCATGGTGACATGCACTCAGGAGTAGACAGCAGAGGGCCAGTAAAAGTGGGGTCTATGACCTTAGGTAGAAGGAGCCATCATGGCTAACCTGTCAGCAGATGAAACCTGTGGACAAGTAAGTGCAGTAAAACATCCTAGGGACACCCAATAAGCAATGGCAATAGCAAGCCTCTAGGGGAAAGTCCAGTCAGGAGGGGCAACAGTGTAGAGCTGGTTTCCCAAGATGAGGGAAATCACGCCGATGAGAGCCAGGGACCACGGTGAGCAAGTGTCCATCAGTCAGTGGGGTCTCATCGAAGGTGTAGCTGGAGTGGATTCATGAAGTCTGGCTGGACTCTCCACTGGCACGGCTCCTCGTCCGAATGATGAGCTTTCTTCACTCTGGAGTGGTGGTCCCACGGGGTGACACCTGAGACCTTGAGGGCAGTAGGGGTGGTTAGAACAACAGTGGGCCCTGTCCACTGTGGTTTGAGGGGTTCTTTCTTCCAATCTTTGACCCAAACTGAGTCCCCTATCTGGAAGGAGTGTACCTGAGACCCTAAGGAGATGGGGGCCCTCTCAATGGTGTACTTTTGTAATTTATTTAGGGTGGCCCCCAGGGCCTGAAGCTGCTTCTTTATCCCTTTATCTTCAATCTGATATAAGTTTCCTGGAAGGCTTCCCAAGCATGGGGGAGGCTGTCCATATATTAATTCAAGTGGGGAGAAACCTGATGTCCCGGGTGTGCAGCAAGCATGCAGGAGAGCTGGGGTAGCAGATCTGGCCATGGGAGGTTAGTCTCCTGACAAAACTTTGCTAAGGTTCCCTTGAGGGTGTGATTCATTGGCTCTACTTTCCCTGAACTTTGGGGCTGGTAAGCGGTTGGAGTCTCCAGGTGATCTTGAGAGATCTGGTCAAGACCTGTACAATGTCTGTCACAAATGCGGGTCCATTGTCACTATGGATTGTTAATGGCAGGCAGAACTGGGGCACGATCTCCCACAAGAGGACTTTAGCTACTTCCTGGCTATTCTCCATCCTGGTCGGGAAGGCTTCGACCCACCTGGAGTATGTGCATACTGTTACTAGGAGATATCTGAACCCCCTGCTTGGCAGCACATCTGTGAAGTCTACCTCTAGATCTCCAAAGGGGGCTGCTCCTGTCCTCTGGACACCTGGTGGGGGCCGTGGTGCAGACTGAGCATTATTTTTAGCACATGTCATACATTGTTCACTCGTTGCTTGGCATGGTGCTGGCAGCTGACTGATGTAGTAGTGCTTCTTGAGAAGGGCTCTAATGCAGCTTGTCCCAGGAGTGAGTTGGTGGTGTTCCTTGACTAGATGCCCTCTGGTTGCTGTTGGAACGAAGATGCACCCATCTGGCATCATCCACCATCCCTTTTCATTCAGGGTGGCTCCCCCAGCCATGGCCCATTCTTTTTCCCTTTTAGTGTAACTGGGCGGAGGGACTTCTTACGGGGGTGTTAGGATCATGGTGAGGGAAGGGGCTCTGTCCATGTCCTCACTGGCTGTGGTCTTGGCTGCCTCATCTGCCAGACGATTCCCCTGTGCTATGGGGTCATCTCCTTCCTGGTGTCCCTTACATTGTAGGATTGCTACTTCCTTTGGAAGCCAGACAGCTTCAAGGAGTCTCAGTATCTCCTCCTTGTTCTTGATAGCTTTTCCTGCTGTGGTTAGGAGGCCCCTTTCCTTGTAGATGGCTCTGTGGATATGTACAGTAGCAAAGGTGTACTGAGAGTCAGTATAGATGTTGATTCGCTTGCCTTCACTGAGGGTGAGGACTTGGACTCAGGCATATAATTCAGCCCGTTGAGCTGACCATCCAGCTGGTAATGCCTTAGCTTCTAGGACTTCAGTGGTTGTGGTTATTGCATAAGCCACTTTCCGGGTACCCTCTTGTAGGTAACTGCTGCCATCGCTGAACAGCATGAGCTCTGGATTCTTTATGGCTCGATCCCACAGATCTGGACGGCTCATGTAGACTTCATCAGTCACCTCGGAGCAGTCATGGTCTGGTTCCCCCTCTTCCGTGGGGAGAAAGGTTGCTGGATTTAATGTCCTTACTGTTTCGAGGGTGACCTGTGGGTTTTCACAGAAGAGCCCTTGGTATTGTGCTAGCCGGGAGTTGGAAAGGAAGCGGTGCCCCTGTGCATTCATGAGGGACACAACTGCATGAGGGACCTTGACATTAAGTTCTTGCCCCAGGGTAAGTTTGTCCACCTCCTTGATGAGTAGGACTGTGGCTGCCAGCGTCCTGAGGCGTGGTGGCCATCCCGCTGCCACGGGGTCCAGCTTCTTTGACAGGTAAACAACTGGCCATTGCCAGGGTCCAACAGTCTGGGTGAGTACCCCGAGTGCTACTTTTTCCTTTTCATGCACAAAGAGATTGAAGGGTTTTTCTACATCTGGTAGGCCCAGGGCTGGAGCCTGCCCAAGGGTAGTCTTTATCTCTGTGAAAGCGGCTTCTGCTTTCTCAGTCCAGGTAGGGGGTTCTCGATCGGGTCCCCCTAAGAGATCATAGAGGGGTCTTGCTATTGCCGAGAATGCACGTATCCAGATGTGGCAGAATCCTGCAGCCCCCAGGAATTCTCATAGGCCCCTTTTTGTCTGGGGCTGTGGCAGAGAGATGATGACTCTTTTCCTCTCCGGCCCTAGTTCTCTTTTCCCTTGGGTGAGGAGGAAACCGAGGTATCGGACCTGTTGTTGGCAGATTTGTACCTTCTTCCATGAGGCTCAGTATCCCGAGTCTGACAGGAGCTGTAGGAGGGCCTTTGTGCCTTTTGTGCAGTCTTCTTGTGTGTCACTGGTGAGGAGGAGGTCATCCACATACTGGAGGAGGGTGCATCGTGTGGCCTCTCTTAGGAAACTGGTGAGGTCTGAAGCCAGCGCTTCCCCAAAGAGGGTTGGTGAGTTTTTAAACCCCGGTGGGAGGCACGTCTAAGTCAGTGCATCTGGCGGCCTGTATCAGGTTCAGACCCCTCAAAGGCAAACTGTGGCTGGCTCTGGGGAGATAAGCGGAGGCAGAAGAAGGCATCCTTCAAATCTAGGCAAGTGAACCATCTTGCTGATCCTGGGATTTGGCCGAGGAGGGTGTATGGATTCGGGACCACTGGATGCAGAGAGATAGTCACCTTGCTGATGGCCTGCGAGTCCTGAACTGCTTGGTATCCCCCTCCTGGCTTCTTGACTGACAGGAGTGGGGTGTTCCAGGCCGACTAGCACTGGACGAGACTACCTGCTTCTTTGAGTTTGGCCAGATGTTCTTAGATGCCTATCTTAGCTTCTTGTGGAAGGGGGTATTGCCTTTGCCTCTGAGGTTGGGCTCCTGAGATCAGTTCACCAATGATAGGGGCCCGATTCTGGGCTAGTCCAGGTGGGTTGTCTTCAGCCTATACTGAAGGGAAGGAGAGTCTGAACTCTGGCGGGCTGCTTGGTTGGACCTGGGCACAGAATAGCCTTCATTCTTCTCCCCTCAGCATGGTAATTGCTAGTACCAGAGACCCTGTCTCTTCTTGCCTTGGGTTCAGTCAGAGGCTAGTGTGTCTGGTGGGCTCAAAGGTTATCTGAGCCCTAAGCTTGGAGAGTATATCTCGGCCCAGGAGAGGGATGGGGCAATCAGGCAGATAAAAGAATTCATGTCAGACCTGTGGCCCCCAAGTTCACACTGGCGAGCCTGGCAAAAGGGCTGTTGTATCACCCATGTGCCAGTGGCCCCAAGAATGGTCGCAGTCCTTTTGCTGAAATGGGCCACTGGGGAGGTGACAACAGAGTGCTCAGTCCCCAGTATCAACCATAAAAGTCACTGGTTGGTCCCCCACCTTCATTCTGACTGTGAGCTCATGGGGGCCAAGGAGGAAAGAGCCTGGTCCCCCTGTCTGAGTCCATTCCCGCAAGGCCTATGAGGTCCTCCTCTCAGGGTTCTTCCTTGTAGCGGCTGGGCTTCTGAGCCTTTCCCCAGTTGGGACATTCATTTTTCCAATGCTGTTTCTCCTTACAGTAGGCACATTGATCCCTTGCCAAGGGGGTTCTGGGTGTCCCCCTTTCGGTGGTCGGGGTCTCCCCACCTTTGTGTTGTCCTTTTCTTTCAGGGCAGCGGCAAGGAGGCTGACTTTCTTTTTCATCTTTTTGTCAGCTTCCCATTTGGCTGTGACCTCCCTGTTCATGTAGACCTTATTGGCAATCTCTGTTAGTTTGGTAATGTTCATCCCGGTGAAAGCGTCTAGTTTCTGAAGTTTTTTTCTGATGTCTGGGGTGGCCTGAGCCATGGAGGAGGTTGTTACCATCTGTTGGCTTTCCTGTGCCTCAGGGTCAAATGGAGTGTATATCCTGTAGGCTTCACATATTCTTTCATAGTAGTCCCCGGGGGACCTCCCTGATTGTTGAGTGACCGAGGATACCTTAGTCATGTTCATGGGTTTCTTAGCTCCTGCCCAGATTCCCCAGAGGAGGGCCTCTTGGTACCAACAGATATGCACTTGTCCCTCGGTTGTGGTGAAGTCCCATGCTGGGTGCTCTTCGGGTGCAGTTGTATTAGCCCAGGCAGCAGGGTTCATGACTCCCACTGGTGCGTGCTCTTCCAGGTACTGCTGTGCAGCTTTCATTATTCTCCTCCTTTCCTCTGTGTTAAACAGAGTGTGGAGTAAACTGTTGGCAGTCTTCCCAGGTTGGCCGATGAGTCTGGAAGAGGGATTCTATGAAGCCTACCACAGCCTGTGGTTTCTCAGAGTAGAATGGGGTGTTATGTTTCCAGTTGAGGAAGTTGGTGGTGGAGAAGGGCTGATAATACATCATAAAACAGCCAGGTTGCACCGTCCCATCTTCATCATGCGTCTCGGGTTCCTGCATCTCTTGTACGGGCATTTGGAGGGCACTTGCTCCTGGCCTGGGGCACAATCTGGCTGCTAGTCCTTGAGAAAGTGGATCCTTTGGGTCTGGGGGCGCCGGTGGATCCTCTGGGCCTGGGAGCGCTGGTGAAACCTTTGGCGGCGGCGTGTCTGGAGCTGAAGGGACAGGTGTAGGTGGTCTTGGGGGTACACATGGTGGGGGCAGGGTTGGTTTATCCTTGGGATCTCTGGCTAAGATTTGTGGAGACTGGGGCTTTTGCTGATTTTCTTTAGGTCGCTTGGATGAGGCAATTAAGACCCTGGCCTGTCCCTGCCTATTGCAAGCGAATTGCACCCAGGGGGGAAGGGTCTCAGCAATTTCTAGCCAGGAGTCAATGTACGGAAACTGGTCAGGGTGTCCTGGTTCTCCTGTTAAGACTCGCCATACTTGATGAATCGTTGGGACATCCAATGTCCCTTCTGAAGGCCACCAGACATCAAAGGTGAGCCTTCCAATTCACATAGGGTTCTCAACTTGCCAGGGTTCATCCTGACTCCATAGTCTCCCGAAAACCCCTTCTTGAAATTTTTGATTATGGTCTCTAGAACCATAGGTTTACTCTGCCCTGACCCCATGGTGATGTCCCCATGTGCGGTGGCGCAGAGACAGACAAAGGGAGGGTGCCTCCTGAGATGAGGAGACCAATCAGATGCCCGTCTGGCTGTGTCCCAGAGGAGCTTAGGTGAGGCTTAGCCATAGCGGTCTCAGCGTTGTGACTTATGATCGGAAACTATTCCAATGCCGCCAGACTCTATGCCGTTTACCATGGAATTGCAGACGGGCCCACTCAGACTCCATAGGCTTCTGGGGACCTTAAGGGTGCCTGCCCGTGGAGTCACAGAATTAGTCCACTTGAGCAAGCCAGGTCGGACTGCACATTCACTCACACATTCACAGTCCAGAAGTTATTACATTTCCTCCCTGGGAATCCCTACCTGTGAGACCTCTAAGAGGTCTCTGGGAGGTGATCAGGCTCCCCTTCCACCCTGACGGGTGGGCCTATCTGGGTCCTGGGGCCCCAGGCCTTACTGTAATCCGACGTCGGGACCAGATCCTCACCTGCCAGGTCTCCTCAAGTCCGACGGAAACAGCGGAGCAGGGCCGGCCTGAGGCGACCAGGGTGGGAGACTGCTGAAAATTAGGCAGGGCACACCTTCTCTGTTACGATCTCTCATTCCGTCACCGCCCCGCCATTGCCCCCAAACTGGTGGCAACAATGGGCCAGCGCAGTTGGGTTTCCTGGTCAGGGAACCAAATGTTATGAAACCTGGACTTGATCGCCCAAGGGAAGAACCAAGCAGCATTCTGAGATCTTGGAGGATAGGAGGTTTATTAATGCCAACAGGCTCAGAGGAGAGTGATCTCCAAAGGTCTGAGCCCTGAGCACAAACAAAGGGGGTAATCTATACACTTCTACTTCCGCATACTTGGCACTTTTGGTGCATGTGCAAAGCAGGGCAGGGAGAAGGACCCCGATTGGCGCGCGCAGGAAGCAGAACAGAGAGAAGAACCCAGAAGAGCCCTGGGACAGGGGCTGGGACTCCCTTGCCGGCTCAGTTGGCCATCTTAGGATACAGATTTCCCATATCATATTCACCTTATTTTCTCTTTTACTTTGTATAGGATAACTCAAGATGTTGAAGATTTGAGTTTTCCCTGTCCTTTTTCCCCATCATTGATCTGATATTTTAGAATAAGATTTTTTAATTTTTTACCAAACCAGTCCAAGTCATTATATATAGCTATTTTTTTCCCCAAAATTCAAAGCCCAGTTATTTTACCCAAGTTAGAAACTACTGACTGGCTTTCCTCCATCATCTGCCTCCTCTTTGCTTATATATATATGTGTGTGTGTGTGTGTGTGTGTGTGTGTGTGTGTATAAGATTATAATCTTAAGAGTTTTGTTACAAGGATTTGACCTTACATGAATTATGGGAGCCAATTAAGCAGTCTCTGTAAGGTTGCTGTCTTTGTGGCTGATGCTGGAGCTTGAAGTCCATGGGACAGTTGAATATAAAGATCAGGAGCAAGCTGGAAACCACAAGCATAAGCTGGAGCCTATAAGAAAGAACTGAAACCTGAGTCCGTTTCTGTTTCCTTTGTGGTGAATAGCCTGTGGAAGCCAGAGCTCTTCATCAGGGAGCTACAAATCTCTCAAGAATCACTCCTGTGGCTCACTCTAACAAGAAACATATAGTGAAGAGAATTTGGGGAAGTGTAGTTCAGCCTAGCCAAGCTGACAAATCACAAGGCCACCACAAATCAAGACAGATGAAGTCACACTGCCATTTTAATCAGAAATCCTTTTCATTCCCTCTGCAAAGATCCAGGATATATGTTAGATTGGGGAAAAGATTTTAATCAAATATATATATATGTCTGTTTCTTAGGTGAAGTTCTCTCAAAAGCAGACCCTGAATGAATGAAGTAAAGATTCATTTGCAAGTAATTTATTAAAGAATTGCTGCGGGGCGCCTCAGTGGCTCAGTCATTAATCGTCTGCCTTTGGCTCAGGTCATGATCCCAGGGTCCTGGGATCGAGCCCTGCATCGGGCTCCCTGCTCCGCGGGAAGCCTGCTTCTCCCTCTCCCACTCCCCCTGCTTGTGTTCCCTCTCTCGCTGTCTCTCTCTCTGTCAAATAAATAAAATAAAATCTTTAAAAAAAATCTTTGAAAAATGTTAAAGAATTGCTGCTAGGAGAAAAAAAAAAAAAAACCATGACTAGAGTGAGGAGAGGGTTCAGGAACTGAAGAGGGCAAGCCGGAGTGCAGTCTAATTGGTCGGCGGTGTGGGTGGCCTCTGAAGCGTAAGGTTACACCCTGGAATTATTTGTCCTGGCTAGAGGCAAAGGTTTTGGCCTTTCACACACACTATGGAACAGGGAAGGGACACATCCTCACAACTTCTTCTTTATCTCCACTCATGTACAGCACCTAGGTATCTCATTGAGCAATCATCAGCACAGTAAACAGAACCTGGGAGATGGGGTCTACAGAGCCCGTAAAATGATCCAGGAGTATCTGGGCTGGACACTATGCGACAGATTCTATTTCATGTAAATTACCACTCTCTTATTTGACTTCAAAGCCAACATCCTATTTACTCTCTACAGTTCCTGGCTAGAAGTTTAAGTTAATGAATGCAAGAAAATCTAAAACCTTTCACTTCAACAAGACCAGCACTTTATAAAAAAAGACAATTACCCACATAGTCACAGACACGTGATAACAGACTTCCTTGAATACTTTAGTGTTTAATAAATACTCTGCTTGCTTTCCTACTTTTTAAAAAAAATATCAATTTCATGGAGGCATAAAATACTCTGAGCAGTTTTTATTAATATTGTGTCATGATTCATGCCCTATAGAGTGCTAGTCCCTTTAGTTGTCCATGGCAAATTAATTTATGATGAAGTAGTGAGAAAATGCTCCTGCCTTAGATAATAGTCTATTTTAGATCACGTAACCAGTGCTGAGTTATAAAAGATTCTTATGTAATGTTGCAGAAGACTAAACATACCTAAACTTTGACCAGGTTTTAAAATTTCCAATCACTAAGATGAAACAGGGGAGGAATCTAGAAAATACCTCAGGGTTGCAAAAGAAGCAACAAAGCACCTGTGGTATATTTTCCAGGAAACTAAAAAAGTCATAAGATCCTTGAAATTAGGTCCTAGAAAATGTACCAAGCTTAGCCCTCAGCAAAATTCATCCAAAAAAATGGTTTGCAAATGAAAAAAGAATTGGGTGTTTATCATATTGACTTCTAAGGAATAAGTTTTATGATACTAACACCATCTTTTCTACAAGAATGATCATCTAGCAGAGTTGGGCTCAAAGCCTGCAAATGTTTTACACTAAAAAGCATTAAATCCATGGGGGTGCTGAGGGTTAGGGGATAGACATGGCTTCTGCAGGCAGGGCCATCCTTTGTGTAGGAAGAGTGGAAGTCTGGGAGAGGGATGAATTTTCACACCATGAGCTTGCTCAGCGTCTAAAATTCCCACCACTGAGGTTATCCACATGGGCTTACATCCTACCTCTTTCACCTACCTAATTTAGTCTCTTTTAGCCTCCATATTTTTATCTTAACACCAGTGTAATAATATATCCTCTCAAGATCGTTGTAAAAATTAAATAAGATAATATGCAAAATGTTTAACATAGTGTCATGTTGAGTGCATACTGTGCCCTAAAGAATAATATACAATTTCGCCTGTCATTGGTTCTCACCCGCCCCTTCACAAACATCACTGGCTTCTGCTGCCAAGGGTAGCAGCTTTTCCAGCATTTCTAGGTTTCAGGTGGGCTCTCCAGACTGAGCTGGCCTGAGCTCATCTCTGGAGAATGAAGCATGTCATAGATAAGTGACATGATGTCTATCTAGACAGACCTGCGGATTAGAAATGGACAGTTGGAAAGACATTTTTAAGTCCGAATTTCATTGGAGGGAGAGTGGGAAAGATGAAAGGAGAGAACTCCTTTTACAACATTTTACTATGTGTTGGGCACCACAGCCGGCACTTTACACGTCATTGGATTTGATATTCATCACAACCTTGCAGTATAGGTATTATTACCTTCCTCTTACAGGTAAAAAATTAAGGCTCTGAGTTTATAAACTTATAGGTGGCAGATCCAGAAAAATAACTATGAAAATGTACACCAGCAAAACCAATGCAAATACAAAGCACAGTTTTCCAAAGAAAGCATTCAGAGATGCCCAGCGAATGTTGCTGTGACTTTCTTTGTATAAGCAATTCTGTATCCTTAGGAGTTTACAGAAAAAGTAACATAACATTGTTGCCAGATTCCTGAGTTGCAGGAGTTTGACAGGACAGGATGGTAAATTCTATGCTGCGGTAAAGGGAGCTCTGCACTTGCTTGGAAAGTTGCATTTGTAACCTTGCCCCTGGTGATGCTGATAGGAGCACCATCTTGAGGAGAGTGCTTGTTACGGATACTCTACTGAGCATTCCGGTTGCAGCAAGCCACTGCCGATAACAACTAATTATATTGTTCATGATGGCTGGGGGCGGTGGGGGTGGGGGGGAGCTAAACATCCATTCCCTGGGACAGAGGATACTCCACTCTGAGCAAGTCTTATATGGGGCTGCAGCAAGAGGAAACATCAGGAAGAAAGTACAATTTCATATACTGAACCTTCTTTAATCCTATCCTAAGAAGGGTTGAATGCATTTCCTAAGAAAGCTATGTAGCACTCGAAGGTCTGATGAGCTCTGCTTGAAAAGTCCATTGGAAATGATACTGGGAGAATAAAATTGGGCTTCCCAACTGCTGAGGGACCTGATGTTTTCCTAGCTGTATGGAGTCTGATGCATGAGAAATGAGGTGACCACAGGAGAACTACCCTGTAGGAATTTGGTGATGCTGGATGTCATTGCTTCGGGGGAACAATCATCACTGCAGACAGAAAAGCTACTGCTTCTGTTGCCACTGGCTTTTCTGTACATCAGAAAATCTTCTGAGCAACCCACTCATGAACGCATTAAACATAGTTCAGATTCACTTATTTATTCAATTATAATTGATCAAGCATTTTTTTTTTTTCCTCATTGGCACTGTGCTACCTAGGAGCTGGACCTACCTTCAAATAGCTGGTAGTCAAAAGAGGGTAAGATGACAAAGGTAAACTGTTATATAAACTTCTATAAATCTTATGATAAAATAAGCAGGGGCTATGAGAACAAATATCAATCTAGTGTTAAGAAAAATTATTTAAAACTTAGACATAAGACAAAAAGATGAGTGGTTTGCTCCCCTGGGATGTTTCAGTGCCTCTCTGGAATGCAGCTGAACAAGGATTATATGTGATTTTCTTTGGAGATGTACCTTTGTTTGACTTTCCTATTTTCTACTGGGGGCTCAAACTCTATGAAGTTACATGTGAACTTGTAGGTTTCCGTGTGGAAGAGATGGTAACCCTGAAGTTTGATGGCTCCATGGGACCCTAACCAAGTTTGTCTCTAGCTCAGCAAAGTTATTTCAAGATAAGCTTTTCTTGGTGGACTACAAATACTTTCTTGAAATGCTCTTCGAACTACCTTTGCTACTTCCCAGTTTCCTCATTAGTGAAGAAATTGAATAAAATCTTTAATGCATGCTCAGTCTATATTGGTATGAAAGTCATGTTTTTTAACATTTGAAAACTATTCAACAGCAATAGGAAACACTTCTGGGAGGATGGGAGTATTAGTCAACTCAGGCTGCTCTAACAAAACACCAGACTGGGGCTTAAACGGTAAGCATTCTGTTTATCATAGTTCTGCGGACTAGGAATTCCCAGATCAAGGTGCCAGCATATTTGGTTTCTAGTGATGGCTCCCTTCCGGGCTTGCCAATGGTCATCTTCTCATGGTCTGGTATCCTCACAGTGCAGAGACAGAGAGCTCTGATTTGTCTTCGTATAAAGGCACTAGTCCCATCATAGGGACCCTACCCTCATGACTTCATGTAAACCCAATTGCCTCCCGAAGGCCATACCTCCAAATATCATCATATTGGGGGTTAAGGCTCCAACATGTAAATTTGGGGAGGCTCACAAACATTTGGCGCATAACAATGGGATTGGGATTGATCAGACAAGGTTTACAGGATACAGTTCCGGAGGATGGAGCAGCTGATAAAAATGACCTGGTATAGGGATGGCAGAATGCAGTTGAAAGAGCTTTGGAGTCAGGCAGATGTGAATTTGAATCCTGCCTTCAGTACTTACTAGCTGTTAATTCAGCTGCTCAGTGCTTTAATTTCCTCATTAGTTACATAGAGCTGATACTAGTGACAATATCAGGGGGGATTTGTGATTATTATAAAATAACATTGAAATACTTAGCACAGTACCCGGTACTCAATGCTAAGTGCTTACTTCCCTTCCTGGTCATTAATTGCTACTACTTTGGGAATTCCCAAAGAAAATCAAATCTGGAAGCTTAATTCCACACTCTCAGTTCCTAGATCTCTCATCCCTCACATTCTAGATGGTAAGATTTAATAATCTCTTCTTTACAAATTATATACAATTTTCCATCAAAACACTTTAGAGGTATAGCAGCCCAGGAACTTGAAGCTTAAGGCAGCTATAGAGATCCTGAACTTCATCTCCGGTTTCTATGTTCAGGAAATGGTGAGGCCTCAGGAAAAGGAGTACATGAATAGATTTCTATCTCATTAGCTCAAGCTTGATTCAGTATTTGTGACAATTCTGATAAAGATCAGCATCGTGTTTACCTTTGCTCAGCAAAACGTACTTCAAAGATTAACAATGAGGTGGAAATTTGAGGAAGAATTTTTAATATATTTGAGAAATTAAGCACTATTTATGCACCTACCTTAATTGAATTTAAAATATACACCAAATTATATGTAAAAACAAGATGTTCTTATCTAGTCTTTAAAGCTGGTTCCCAAGGGCTATTTACTAAGCTATACTTCATCACTTTCAAGTACATGAAGTCAGATAAGTAAACTCAGTGTAAATGAATATTGCTAAAAGTAGTCTATAGTTTAGATTTTTTTACTAATTTAAATCAAATTCCCCTATTAGTCCAAATTGGCTTTCGGAGTAAGTACAGTTTTACGCCATCTTACAACACACATTAACACCCACTCCATGGCACAGTCTGAGGATAAATAAGTAATTTATTTACAATTACAATATGCAGAACTGATGTTTTGAGAGTCTTTAAGGGAATGTGGTAGGGACACAAGATTATTGCAGGTGGCTTTAATAAATCTGCTTTTGAAAATCCAGTTCTCTTGAGCTCCTTTTACTTTCTCCTTCCCCCACACATCTTTACATCTCCTCCTAGAGGCAATAATCGCCCCACTCATTATCACCCCTAATTGCTCAGCCTTATTCCCTCCTAAAATATGCTTCCAGATGCCACCATTAGTGATGCTGCCTTGGTGGAGGGAGATTTCTTGTTCTCTAGTTTTTGGCATAAATACTAAAATAACTAAAATTTATGAAGATTGAGAACATGGTAGGCACTGTTTTGAGACTGATGTGAATTAACTAATTTAATCCTCTCAACCCCATGCAGTTATCATTATTATTATGTAAGTTTTACAGATACAGCAAAAGAGCATTTACAGAAGTCACTAAGGGTCACGCTGATGGTAAAGATGGAATCAGGGTTTGTACTCAGGACGTCTAGCTTAAGAGGCTGTGTATTTACCTATACCCTCATTTTTCTTCCTCACCTTGAACACCTGTTTCCCAAATAGTACTCTGTGGTAACCAGCTATAACTATGATACTTTTCTTTAGAAACGGGACTCTGATGGTTAATTTTATGTGTCAACCTGACTAGGCCACAAGGTACCCAGATATTTGGTTAACCACTATTCCGGGTGTGCCTTTGAGGGTGTTTCTGGACAAATTAAAATTTGGATTGGTAGACTGAGTAAAGCAGATTACTCTCTCCAGTGTGGGTTGGCTTTGTCCTATCCATTGAAGGCCTGAATAGAGCAAAAGGCTGAGTAAGAGAGAATCTTCTGTCTCTGCCTGATGGTCTTTGAGCTGGGACACTGGGCTTTTTCTGCCTTTGGACTCGAACTTGAACTTTCACCACTGGCCTTCCTGGTCATCAGGCCTTCAAACTGCAGATCTTGGTGGACATTTCAGCCTCTATAATCACATGGGCCATGAGCCAATTCCTTCCTTCTCTCTCTCTCTTTCTGTCTCTCATCTATTTCCTTAATCTACATCTATACCTTTATATATCTCTGTATCTATCCTATCGGTTCTCTTTCTTGGTGAACCCTCACTAATATAGGGACACAGGACACATGAGATTTCCCCTAACCAGTTACATATTTTCCCCAGTATTCTGCATTAGCATACGAAATACCTTACCAAGATATTGGGTATGTTCATAAGTATAAAAAACTTGTGAATTACTCCTATTTATTTTTATTACAAAATGCCTACAAGATGCAATATCTCTCTGTGTAAGTATCTGTGGCAATTTTGTATATTTACTCATTTTATTAAATGTGTAATAGTGAAGAGAATGGAACTGAGATCTTAGAATTAGAAAACTGTTTCTGTGACAGACGTATCAGCTAAGTCTACCAACTGAGTTAAGGATATAAGTACAGTATAAATACCCATTACATATGGCCCTACTATTAATAGAGTAACTGGCCACATTTCACTTCCCCCCAACTGCTGTGAGATCATTTTTAGGTCTTACATAAAATCAACTCATATTTTTGTTTGTCTCTTATCCCCAACTTTTCATGTGTACATATATGAGTATGAATGTATGAGTGTATGTGAATGTTTATTACACAAGGCTTAGTATCTTTTAAAAAAGTTTTCCAGGCTTAAGCATGTCTTGTTATATGGTATTAAGCTGCATAATAGATAATATAGTAAAGTAGAAACAACATGGACATTAGAACCTGCCAGAGATGGGTTTGAGCCTTAGTTCTGCTACTGATCAGCTATGGGACCTCAGCTTGGCTATTTAAACTTTATTAATAATCAGGGCAATGAAAATGTCATAATAAGAAACCATGTTTTGTTTACCAGACTGACAAGAAATTTTGAATTTAGCAACACCTGTTACTGGAAAAGTTGTAAAACAATAAAAAATAAAACGAGACTGTAGACTGTTTGTAAGACAACAATTTGAGCCAAAAATTTTACTGCTAGATATATTGCTGCAATAGTATCCTGCACTTGGGTACCAGAAGACGTCCTAGCAGCCTTATTTGTAACAGCAAAAAATTAGAGACAGACCAAGTGTTCATAAGCAAGAAGATGGACTAGTAAATTGTTCCATATCCAAAGATATTAGCCAGTACACATGTAGAGAGCTAGAGACACACACATAAGCATGTATGAATCTCTATAGTTAAATCCTGAGAATAAAAAGATGAGTGAAAAAAGCAAGTCCCAGAATAATACATGCATTTTAGTATTATTTATATAAAGTTTAAACACTTGCAAAACTAAAAGATGTACCATTTGAGGATGCGTTCATGCATAGTTTGTATACTTATATATAATATATTTGATATATAATTCTATACATTATACATGGTAATTATATATTTTATGCATAATATATATTTTCTGTATATAAAATTTGTATGTTATAAATGGTGAAAATGTAGGGTTAAGTAGTTACATCTGGGAGTGGGAAGTGAAAGGCTTTGGTGTTGTTGGTAAGATTTAATTTTTAGTCTAGGTGTTACATTGGTTTTCATTATTTATGTCGTAATATGTTTACATTTTTTTATGTACATGGACATTTATTATTTTTTTTGTGAAAATGGGGTTGATAAAATAAAAATTATATCTTTAAGTCAATCAATTTCTTATTACAAGTTTACTTTCAGCTCCAGCATTGCATGGTGCCATGAACTCAATTTTCAAGACCTTTTGGAGAATCTCTGTTCTTCATTTCTCAGCAATATATATTTTTTTTTTTTTGTGAAAGCGTTTCAAGTGTTAGGGGAGGTTGTGAGAACTGACATCCAACTTGGAAGGATATCCCAACAACAAAATTTGTATTTCTTTCTGTTCTGTAATCTGTGAAACATTAGTTAGGCTCAGTGATCATGAAAGAGATTTTTTTAGCAAGGATAGAATTCTAGATAAGTTCTCTTATATTGTAGAGGTAGGAAACTATTTTATGTAGGGCCACTGATAAAGAATAAAAGGCAATATGAATGGACCGCTCAATTTCTACCACGTACATTGACCATTATTATGAAATATTAATTTAATGTAACTAATTTAATTAATTTAAAAATGCAAAATAAAGGTTTATTAAATAAATGCCTTAAAATATACTTCTAGACTGTGGCTGGTAAAGTATGAGAGACAAAAGAGGAGGAAAGAAGGGGTAATTGGGACAAAATGAATTGGGAAAGAGAAGAAAATAGTCTGCACAGGAAGATGTTAAATGTGAAAACAGTGTTGGAAAGACAAAGGAAGATGCAGGATATGTACCGAGGACACATTCACAAACACAGATACAATATATAATCATGAAATAATTTACCCATCTCCTAGTTTATTCAGGTCTACTTTGAACATTCTGAAAAGTTGTTACAATGCAACCAAAAAAAAAAAAAACTTCCTTGGAAATATCAAGTACCACCCAGCTAACACCTCTGGCCCCCCCATCCCCCTCACAGTTATGCACCGTTCGGATTGCTCCGGCTTCCTTTTAAAGGTGATAGAAGTAACCGAGGTTCACATTCCTAATAGTATTTATTCATGCTCATGGAATGCTCTTGAAAGTTTGTCTTTTTTTGTTTGTTTGTTTCTATATTTAAATAAAAAGATCCCCCACCCCTCCCCGTGTGATCTGTAGGGTTTCATGAATATTAATCTTGGATTGGCTGTTGTTGCCGTATTCAGCCTTTTGTAGACTTGTAAAGAGAAATAAAAATGTAATTAATCTCTTCATCGATCGCAAGATTTGAAACTAAGCAAGTAAACCAAACCAGCTGGCCTTTGAGGAGCAGCCAACTGTCGTGCAGAGAACACTTGGGGGTGGGGGCCGGCTTCTGTTCTTAAGAACCCTTAGCATGTGACAAATATGCTTCTTTTAGCACATTGGAAATGGATCTGCAAATGAGTAAAATGCGAACAAATCAGTCTCCTTTTTCCATAGAGTTTGCAGCCGGTGAGCTGACGGTGTCAGCCGCTGATTATTCCAGAGGAGGGGAGAGAGAGAGATTCTAGTGCACAACCGTCGTGTTCTATCATGACGTTATCATCAAGCCCAGCAGGACTTGTATTGTTTGGATAAAGCTCAGTGTTACACTGTGCAACCTAATGAAACCTAGGGTCCAACTCAATGACTTTTACTCCCAATTGCTCTTTGTTTAATATAAAAACTCAGCCACCAGAATATGGCTTTGCAGTTTGTGACTTTTCTGGACCTTTAAATTAATCACATTTTGCAAACTCCATGCATGTAGCAAAGAACGTGAGGCCAGGCACCAGGCTTAGAGACGGTCCCTTTCTCTCTCCTAAAAGGAGGCAGCAGTGGGTCTGGAGGGGTAGAGGGAGGGCTCCAGGGCCTATTTGAGGGCAGAGCTGGACTGGAGACCCACGTAACCCAGTTCCGGTCCAGTAGCCACACTACAGGATCCGCTGGGAACTATTTCTCCTCTTTTGTCTGTAAAGTGCCCTTGTTTCAAATTCAACAGCTGAAAAAGGCACAGTGGACTCAAACTGGGGCTGAGAGGGAAAAGCAGGGAAGCTGTGCTTTTGGCTCCATTAAAATAGATTCTGGAAGGCCCCTCCAGCACCTCTAAAGGCAAAGAACATTCAGCTGGAGTCCCAGGGGCGCATCTTTACTCATTAGCATGCTGCTTCCTCCTCAAAGTAAATGTTAAGTGTTTGAACTTCATATATCACTTCTAAGCCAAACCCATTATGCCGCACTTCAGGGAAAAAGGAGGTACACCCTCCGATTCAGGAGGTGGAAAGGGAGCAAACCATCCGACTTTCAAAAATAAGTTAACAAGAGAATAACGTAAGGTGTCTTTCAGGGAGCTAGTCACCCGAACTGGGGATGGGTGGAACTGAATGTCACCCACACAGGTAAACACATTTTGAGCACATGTTTTATGTCTGGCCCTTGTTTATCTGCCAGAAACATCAAGGCAGAAAAAGCTACAACCTCCACTTTGAAGGGACTTCTAGTCCAACGGGAATAAAAGAGTCCTACGATTACCTCACTATATAATAAGGTAAGTAAAGTGATAGAGGTGTGAGGCGAGCACAAAGCAGATGCACATAGTGGCCTAGGGTTTAGGAAAGGTCTCTTGAAGGAAATCTTGTCTAAGTTGGGTCTTGCAAGACAATAGCCAGGTAAAGAGAGGTCACAAAGGCATTCCACAGGGAGGGGAGAGCATAAGCAACGACACAGAGTGGTGAACTATGATGGAGAGTCAGAACTTTGAGGAATTTTGCAAGACTCACTTGTCAAGTATGAGACCTGTGGTTCTAAAGAACAGGGCTGGGCTGAGAAACCTCCTGGGGGCCAAGCCCCGGGTCTAGATGTTATGTTGAAGGAGGCAGGGTGGCATCCTTGGGATCCAAATAGAAAAAGGGCCAGCTTAAGTTAGAGAGCACGTAGAACATTCTGCCACATGAAACAGAGCTCTTATCTAAGAGAGGGCAAAAAGGCAGGGAGGAGCATTTGAATCTTGTTGCAACCACCTGTGTCAAAGCTGATGCCCACCCCCAGAGCGAGGGCCATAGAGGTCAAGATGGATGCGAGGTGGGGAGGGCAAAATGGTGAGATTTGGGGACGAACTGGAACAGAGGGGTAAGAGGCCAAGAAGAAGTTGAGATGATTTTAATTATTTCAGGACAGATTCTCTGTTTGCCATTTTTGGGAAGAGGGTGAACATGCCTCCATTTTACAAAAGGGGCTGCATTCAATTAAGCAAAATCACAAATGTATGGTTGCTATTAGAGGGAAGTTCAAGGTGTAGGAAGCGAGTGTGCACAAACAAGCGCGTGGTATCAGCTCAAGCCATTGTGCTCTGTGCTCTACTTCACGGAGCTGGGCTGCTCCCCCCCAACCCACCCCGCACTTCTCCTTTGTCATCTGGATCCCTCTAGGGAGGACGAGAGAGAAATAAAAGGCAGACAGAGAGAGGAACCAGAGCCTGGCCCCTTCCTGATTTGCTTGCTGTCTCTGTCCGCAAGAATAGGCTCACTTCAGCACGGGCCCTTCACTCTAGCGGTGGTGTCGGCTCCCATCTCCAGCTTTTTTCTTGGCACATCCAAAAGCTTGATTGTAGCTCCTGAAAGGCATAAGTACCGACCAGACAGCACTTTCTCCTCAGAGGGCTGAGTCCCAGCTCTGCCTGGAGGCTGCAGCATTTTAACAAGCCCACAGAGGCCCCTCCTCGGTGGCTGGACTCCTGCTCTGCAGGTCTCCTCCGAGCTTGTAAGTTCCAGAACCCCTAGCTTGTCTCTGTGACCCAGCCTCGAGGTGTACTTGCCTCTTGCAGGTGCCCTCTCTGTTTTTACTCACTGTTCGCTTTTTTGTTTCCAGTCCAGTTTAGCCAATTCCTTATATTAAATTCTCTTTACTGTGATACTTAGTGTACTTTCTACTTTCCTGACTGGACTCAGGCTTGAGTTGAAGGGTTTCTCATTTTTTGCAGATAAAGTTAGGTAAATCCAGCAAGTTACTCATTTTATGTCTGAAACTCAAGGAAAAGAACATAGGAGAGTCTATGGTATTAATTCAAAATTCTCATTTCATTCGTAGTAGTTAAAATGTTAGAGAATATATAAGATTACTCAAAATTCCAAGAAAGGAAATACTACCCCTCCTGGATATTATGGTACCACTAAGCATTCCCCAGAATCAAATACTTCTGAGGATCATGACTTTGTGTGTGTGTGTGTGTGTTCCATTCATGCCTTGCACTATGTTTGGCACAAAGTAAGAGCTTAATATTTGTTGAGTGAATGGAGGAAAGAAAAGAGAAAAAAAGAAGAAAGCTGAATGAGAAAATCTTCAGGTTGAAGGGTATGGTAGAGGCTACAGTATCTATTCTCCCTATATTATTAAGTAGAGGAATCATGATTTTATCTGAGTTATTAATCAGTCTATTTCCCAGATCCCTGCAGCTAATATGGTCACATGACTAAATTATGACAAATGACAGAAATTTTCATCAGGACCTCCAGGACCAATTCCTAAAGGAAACTGATCCCACTAGGGCTGCACTTTCTTTTTTCCTTTTCTCCTTCCTGATTTCTGCTGTCTGGATGTTGCAAGGACAAGAGATCCAGCAATCATAATGCACCAGGAGGTGACTTTGAAGATCAGAAAGAGAGGACTCTGTGTTTCTCTCGGCTGAAGCTTGCTGGTTACCTGTCTCTGGACTTCTTTAAATGAAAGAAATAAACTTCTCTCTTGTTTCACCAATGCTTTTATTGTATATAGTTCAATATAATACAAAGTGATATAAATGGGTCTTTAAAGACCTGTAAGACGTATTTGTGGTTCCTGTTTGACCTTTCCTCCCATTGGTCACCTCATATATGCTGACAGGAATTCTTCCTGAGGAACTTTCTCTGGTTTGGGATAGTTCTGACTATTATGATTTCATTGAATGAGAGAAGAGATTTCTGCTTGTTGCACCTGGAACTACTTTATTGAGTGTCATCAAAAATATCCATTTATGGGGCGCTTGGGTGACTCAGTCAGTTAAGTGTCCAACTCTTGGTTTCAGCTCAGGTCATGATCTCATGGGTCCGTCGTGGGATGGAGCCCTGAGCTGAGCCTCGCATTGGGCTCCATGCTCTGTGGGGAGTCTGCTTGAGATTGTCTCCCTCTGCCCCTCACCCACCTCTCACTCAAATAAATAAGTAAATAAAAATATCCATTCCTTCTTCACTAGAAAAGTATTTGGATTTCCAAGGACAGTTATAATGCCCTGCCTGGTTCTTCCTTCTGTTTTGCAATTAGATGTGGTATAAAATTCCCATCTTTACTTAGTTTCTAGGTGATAGCCAAATGTAGATACCCCTACGTATTGTTTTCCAATCGTTTTTATTATTGTTTTGTTTTGTTTTATAAGACTCTTACTACTATGGATCCTGTGACTATAGAAGTGTTAGTAAAATCTTACAAATAGTGTTATTGCCAGCAAGTGCCCTTCTAGCTCCAATGGAGAGCCTTGGGGGGACAGTGCAAGGGAGAAAGAAGGAACCCCCTGGACACTGCATTTTTCCTGGTAACCATTCTCAATAAGGATATCTACAGGTATCAATGAAAGGTTTAAAATGTTTCAAGCCATGTTGTGTATTGCTATAAGTCAGCATCTTCATCTGTAAGGAGAAACCTTAATAGTATCACTTTCCCAGAGTAACTGTGAGGGTGAAATGTAAATTCCATGTACATACCTCTGTAAAGACTTAGAAGGCTGAGACTCGGTCTCATCAAAGTTTCAGCAAGACAGTCTAGTTGTTACTCCAAAAATGTGTTCTATTTTTATTCCTACTTGCTGGTGGAATTTGATACATTGGCTACGATCATGTCCTATGCGGTTCTGGGAATCTTGACAGACTGTCAGATTTGCTGCCTCAATTTGAGAATAGAAAATGTTTCTCTCTTCCTGGGATGGTTTTCTCCTTTCCTTCTCAGTAAAGTCCTACTAATACATTAAGACTCAGCCTAAGCGTCACACATTTCTTGTTGACTGTCCCTTCCCCTGAAATAGCAAACTCCTCAAGGGAAGGGGCCTTTCTATTCATTTTTAACCACCTTAAGTGGTTAATATCATATCATTAATAGCATAGCTGGCATTCTATGGGTGACGGCCACAGGTTTGTTGAATGATAGTGAATCACTGAGGCATGAAAATAATAGATGCTGAAAAATAGCTACTTTATATCTTTTCCTTCTTCTTTTTTTTTTTTTTTTTAAGGACCAGACTACTTGTATATTTAATTTCAGACAGGATAACTCTCTTTTCAAAATAATTAATGTTTTTTTATCTCTTACTATGTACCAAACTCTGTGCTAAGTGTTTGAGATACATTATTTCATTTAAATCTTCACAAAAATCCAGTGCAGTGGATTTGAGCCTCATTTGACAAAAGGGGATCCTAACTTCTTTAAGTTTACATGGCTACTGAGTCATGGAATGAGTTCTCTCTCATCCCAAATCTATACTTTAAATCAGGATGCCACACAAGTACTTTTTGAAACTTAATTTTGAGTTAGACAAGTCACCTGGGGATGTTGTTAAATGCAGGTCCTGATTCAGTGGCTCTGAGATGGGCCTGAGAGTCTGCATTTCTGACATGCTCCCAGGCACAACTGACTCTGTGCACAGACACAATAGAGTAGCCTGGATCTACTCACTGCCTTCCCTCCAGATGTGTCTCAGCTCCTCTGGTTTATAGTCCTGACACACTCCATCCATGGGTTGCTGTCCAGCTCAGCAGGAGGCACATGGGAGATTCCCTTTTCTGCAGTCCCCACTTCACTCGTTTCAAGCCTGATATCCATCTCATCTTCTCCATCACCTTCTGTCTTTCATCTGCCTTATCTATGCGTGTTCTGACTCTTGACCCCACTGTCCAATTTCTCAGTCATCATCCTCTTCAACATCCAGTGTTCACCCTGCCTGTGATTCACAGATCACTTTTGAACATTAGCCGAGAGACCTTCTTTAGCTCATGGCCTTTTTGAAATTAGAGTTGCAAGGACATATCTTCAGCAACATGGAAGATTTAAGCTCACATAGACCCCCTTCGAGCTCCAAACACATAGTAATCCTGGATGAAAGAAAATCAGAAATATATATAGCCAGGTTTGAAAGATGGTAAAATGACTTTCCAGTAATAGAGAATTTGTAACCAATGCAGTTATTGTACAAGCTACTCAGTGGTAGTCCAGAAGGTAATAGATCTAGATATAGGTGTGCGCACTTCAGGGGGGTTATGGTTCAACGTCTATCCAGGCACAGAAGCTGTGACCTTGAAGACTGCATGAGACAGACAGAACTAAGAACAATGTACCCAGAGAAATCTCTGGAAGACTTCTCTTCCAGGAACAGGGAATTAAAAAAACACCCACTACCATGGACAGCAGCAAGAAAACATCCTCCTCCAGGGTCTTTCAGAGGTAAGAAAAATCTCTTGTGAAAATCAAAACCCCAAGACTTCACCATGGACAGATGTGAAACCTTAATGGACACCGTGTATACTACAGGTATCCCATTTGGATGAATTAACATAGCAACTGAATTCAGAATAGCAAATGACCTGAGACCTCCAGGAAAAGCATATACCATACTCTTCTACTTATAAATTTCTAAATGACATTGTCCACAGATAGCTTGCAACTCACACCACACACACATACATACAAACCAACCTACAAACTCCCACTGAAAGTGAGCTCGTAGTAAAGCATTGCAAAATCAAGACTCCACCATGGACAGATGTGACACATACCTCATGTAATGCAAGTTTCCCAGGATGTAAACTAACATATAAACTGAACTGAAAGTAATCTTACCCAGAGCCCAAAGTTGAAGCTCAGGCCATGGCGCTTTATTCAGAAACTGTAACAACCTATGTTGCAGAGACATTTTGTGTGCACACGTGCTGTGCACAAGCACATACATACACACACACACCACGAATGAGCAAAAAGACTTCCATTGAAAATGAACTTGCAATGAGACATTACAAATCTCAAGACTTACGTGAGACATATGGTGAATTAATATATGAACTGAACTCAGGGAATTGATTTCCCCAGTGCTCAGCAGGAGAAGCTCATGACATAGCATTCTATTTGGAAAGTTCCCAAACTCATAGTGCACAAATCTCCCATAGAAAAATCAACTTCCACTGATTATAAGTTCAGAATAAGATAGGGTAAATCCTTTAGGAGAAGTTCTACCTTGTATGTGACTGGACACACTAAAACTACAAAGTATAATAGAACAACCTAAAAGAGACTATAAGTTTATTTAAAAGTATTAAGGAACAAAAAGAAAAAGTAAAAATTACAATGAGAGAAAGGACACCATGAAAAATAGATAAGAAGACTTTCAAAAGATGCAAATCAAACTAATGATGAAAAGTACAATCATTAAAAGTAGTAAGTTGATGGATGAAAAAGGAGATTTGATAGAGAATTAGTTAACCCAAAAGGAAAAAAAAGTAAGGAATTACTGATAACTCAGCCCAGAGGAAGAAATTAATGAAAAAATGAAAACAAGGCTAAGAGACATTAAAGATAGTATGGAAATTTTAACACATGCATCTTTAAATTTCAGAATTTTTTTAAAAAGGAAAAATGACAGAAGGGCAATACTGAAAAGATTATTGAAATTTTTTGAGAATGGAAGGCACACATGGGTTCTGAGATTGAAGAAGCCTGCCATATTCTGAGTTTCTAACCAAAACTGTCTGTAGAACAACAAAGAATGATGATGGCCGTAAAAGCAACCATAAGGAGAAGGCTGATTATGTACAAGAGAAAAGTAAATTTGAATGGCAGCCAACCTCTTTGCTATGTTGAAAGGAATAATCATCTATCTAGAGTTCTATATCCAGCTGAACTACCATTTAATAAAGGCAAATTGCAAATTGCTTTTTTCTAATAAAGCAAAGATTTTCAGTAAAACAAAGAATTTCAATAAAACAAAGAATTTTCTTCTATAGACTTCTACTGAATGATCTTTTAAAGGCTGTGCTCAATAAGAAGAAAACTATACATTATATGTTAAAAAAAAAAAAGAAGATAGTAGGAAGGGAAAAATGAAGGGGGGGAAATCAGAGGGGGAGATGAACCAAGAGAAACTACGGACTCTGAGAAACAAACTGAGGGTTCTAGAGGGGAGGGGGGTGAGGGGATGGGTTAGCCTGGTGATGGGGATTAAAGAGGGCATGTACTGAATGGAGCACTGGGTGTTATATGCAAACAATGAATCATGGAACACTACATCAAAAACTAATGACGTAATGTATGGTGATTAACACAACATAATAAAAAAAAAAAAAAAAAAGAAGTCAATGAGAAAAAAAAAAAGAAGAAGAAAAATAAACCCAGAAGTAAAGATTAGCTCTCACCAATAGAAGCAGGCAAACTGATAAACTTGCTAAACATGAGGAAGTAGGTAAATACTCATTAATTGTAAAGAAAAATTAAAATAATAATATAATTTGAAGAATGATTTTGGGATTTGACTGTAAGGAAAATTAAAACACTAGGTAATAGCATGGAATTTGAAATGGCATCATTGGAATTAAGGTTTATCTATTTCCCTTTGTGGTTCAGGTGGAATACAGAGACCATAGCTAAATGTATATGCTCCCAAGTCAAATGTGCATTTTAGGGTTAGGAGAAGAGAGAATTTCCAATCCAGAGAAAGGAGGTGTAGGTATATTACTTTTCTATGGATGCTGTAATCAATGACCAAAAAGGACAGCTTAAAACAATGGAAATATTCTCTCACAGTTCTGGAGGCCAGATGTTTAACATGTTTCACTGGGTTAAATTAGTTTCCCAGGCCCAAAGGCTTCTGGAGGTTCCAGGCGAGAATCTGTTGCTTGCCTTTTCTTATTTCTGGTGACTGCGGCCATTCCTTAGCTTATGGTTACATCACTCCAATTTCTGCCTCTCTCTCCACATCATCTTCTCCTGTGTGTGTCTGTCTAATCTCCCTTGGCTTCTCTCTTTTAAGGCTACTTGTGATAGAATTTAGGACCTACGCAGATCATCCAAGATGATCTCCTCACCTCAAGATCCTTCACTTCACTTCATCACATCCGCAAAGACCCTTTTTCCAAAGGAGATGATATTTACAGGTTCCAGGGATTAGTATATGCATATATCTTTGGAACCACTGTTCATCCCACTAAAACAAGAATCACAAAAACACAGTCTATCCGAACACAACAGAGACAGAAATAATGAGAATAATATGGCCAATAATATGACCATTTTCTATCCACTTTGGCTGTCATTGACTGTTTCATTTCCTCAACTTATCCTTTTACTCTGAACCTAAATTGGAGTAATGGAAAGCATTAGGAGAAGAGTCATCAAACCGTGGCCCATGGACCAGATCCAGCTCCCCATCCATTTTTGTAAATAAAGCTTTATTGTGGGGCACCTTGGTGGCCCAGTCACTTAAGGGTCTGCCTTAGGCTCAGGTCATGATCCAAGGGTCCTGGGATCGAGCCCCATGTCTGGCTCCATGCTCACCAGGGAGTCTGCCTTTCCCTCTGCCTGCCGCTCCCCCTGCTTATGTCTCTCTCTCTCTCAAATAAATAAATAAATAAAATCTTTTAAAAAATAAAGTTTTATTGAAACACAGTCATGTAAATTCTTTACTTATTATCTCTGGCTGCCTTTGTGCTATAATAGCAGGGTTGAGGAATTGTAACAGAGGCCATAAGGCCTGCAAAGCCAAAAGTATATACTCTCTGGCCCTTTCCAGAAAAGTATGCCAAATCTTGAATTAAATGATCCACTCAAAGTGGAAATAGGAAGGAAGAGAATTAGATGAATTAATTGACTGTGTGTGTGTGTGTGTGTGCATATGAGATGCATGTTTTGAGTTAAGATTGTCATTATTAGTCTGACACCTTCAATGGAATTAAAGTTCTCTCAGAGAACTGACAAGTAAAGGAAAAAAGTTTCGCTTCCTTGGATTTGGAAATTTGGATTCAGGATTTTCTTCAACTCTGCAGAATATTCTTAGAAGGAAGATTTGCAATTAGATGCTAAGCACATTGGACTAGAGGGATAAGGAGCTGTAAATACTGCCAAAAATTTTATGAAAAGTGTATGCAGCCTGTATTTTACTCCTAATGGGATGCACATTTTGGCCTCATTTTTACTTCTATTGTAAGCTGCCTCAAATCATTTTGGTGGAAGTAGATGTGGTATAAATAAATAACCATACATGGACAGCATGGAAGAAAGAAAAAATGTAGAGCAGAAAAAATAAATCTCATAAGTAGCTGTATTTTAAGTGGAAAGTCAGGCTTTGCATTAGGTAGTATTTATAAGATATTTTGTGGAGTGCCTTAAAATGCCATGGAAATGTCAATGATGGTCACAGCTCTTGAAAACAATAGTGTCAGAATAGCTAACTTCGTTATTGCACTGCTTGGCTTTCACTTCTTCATAAGAAACAGAATACCTGTTCCCCAAGGCTCTATGTCAAGTTCAGAGATCACATGCTCGCCCACCCAGGGGGCCACTGACAGCTTTCACTGACATGCTCCCCTAACAGAAGGAGTGAGTTCACTTGGACTCTGAATCTACAAGCATGGCTAAATATTTAGGGATCTGATGTTTTAGGTTTCTTTTTTCTCTTTCTGCCAATTTTAGAAAAGGAACGATAGATATTTCTGTTTTATGAAAAAGCCTCCACATTATTTACACTGATATTGTCTGAGCTGCCTAGAAAGTAAGCTGGAAGAATTACCACTCTCTATGGTTTGAGACAGACTTCTTCTTAAAGAGAACTGACAAGAATAACAGGATCATTCCTCACCATCCTTCGTTCATTATGCTTAGCCTTGCATCTCTTCTCTGCCTATCTTGCAAGATTTTCAGCAGAGGAGAGAAGCGTCCCAAGATGTGGATGGAGGAACAGGGGAGAGTCCACTCTGGACTCCCCAAAGAACATCAGGAAGCATACTGATGAAGCAAACCTAAGTTCATTTGGCCCACTGCAGGTAGGGGGGATACGATCCTGGTAGGAACTTTCTGGTGTCTCAAAAGCAGGAGTTAGGGGAGGATATTTAAAGGGTTTTGTTATTTGGGCAGATCTTTCAAGGCAGAGAGCTGATTAGGTTCAAATAAGGTTTTTTGGCCTGATATTTTAAAATTGGTGGACTCCATGAGGTGATGGTCTTAAAGTCTTGATAAGGTCTAAAATCTTGATAAGGAAATTTTTTGTTTGCCAAGTGAGCTATTTGCCCAAGGGAACAATGTGTTTATCCTGATAGGAGAACTATTTACCCAGATGAGCAAACTGTTTGTTCCCATAAATTGATTTGCAGAAATTCCCTGAAGCAAACAGTGAAATTTTTTATGGCTTTACAGCCTTATCTTTCTGGGCGAGAATTAAGTCAGGTTGACAAAAGTGGCTTGCTGAGTTCTGCAGTTATCTGGATTCAGGACAGCCTCCATTCTTAAAGGTTTTACCCTAAAACATGATACAGATTTATAGGCTAAGGTCATTCTCATTTCTCCACTCTTGGGAGCTGAAACTTGTTTCTTATATATCTCCAAATATATTTTCCTGAACAAAAGTGTCTAAAACTTACCATTGTTTGGGGAACGTTGTTAGCCTCTGCTCATCTGGTCACATTCAGGTATCTGGCTGCTAGCTTACTGTCTACCCTCGCTCAGCCTTCAGTGGAACTGAGGTTCTCATAAAGAATTGATAATAGAAGGAAAAATATTTGGGCTCCTTGGAATGGGAAATATGGACTCAGGATTTCTTTCGACTCTGCATTCAGCTTTCTTAAATGCAAGAATCGGTCAGATGCCAAGCACAGTGGACTAGAGAGAGAAGCGGCAGTAAAAGTTGACAAAGGCATGCCTACCAAGCTGTATCCTTTACCCATCTCCTACACCAGGTGCTCCATTTCAAGAAATGGGAGAACAAAGCAGAAACTTGGACAGATGACTATGACTGTTTGTTGGTTTGTTAGAAAGAGAGTGCATACGTGTGAGCGGGGGAAAGGGAGAGGAGCAGAAGGAGAGGTAGAAAGAGAATCTTAAACAGGCTCCATGCTCAGCACAGAGCCCAAAGTGGGGCTCAATCTCACTACCCTGAGATCATGACCTGATCAGAAGTCAAGAGTCGAAAGCTTAACCGACTGAACCACTCAGGCACCCCCAGATGACCATGTTTTTAGAACCTGATTCTGTACATGGAAGCCTGATATTTTGTGTGGCTTTATTGTGGCCCCTCTGTAAGCACAGGGTCATCTATGTAATGCAAGAGTTCGTCCTAAAATATTATCAAATCCATCAGAAACA
The DNA here is from genome assembly GCF_011800145.1 of Mirounga leonina. NCBI lineage: Eukaryota > Metazoa > Chordata > Mammalia > Carnivora > Phocidae > Mirounga > Mirounga leonina. The sequence goes on from NW_023270320.1 coordinate 8,054,608, forward strand.
AAGCCCTTTACCCGACCAGAATTTTCATGCAGCCACCGCCCAGAGACTTCAAACCGTAAGATCAGACTCTTTGCTATCAATGACAGTCAAAATTAGGCCTCAGTTTGCCAGGGTTATTTGTTCTGTGATTAAAAATGATGGTGCCCTTTCTTACCTCCCTCATTCTCCTGGAGACCATCGATTTCTTTGTTCTTTATGTGTTGCTATAGATCCTGAATTTTTTCTTTATCATCCTTCACTAAAGTCTTAACATGGCTCTTGGGCCTGGGTCCATAATAACTCTCAGCAGCTAGCTACGGGGAAGACTACCATGTCCCGTGTGTATATTCCATGGAGACTGTCTTAATGTTTGAGGTCAAATTAGTCCATCTGAACTAAAAGAAAAGTTGACCAGAAAGCTGCCCTTCTGCTTCCCATTCCACCAGTCTGCTTTGAACCTTATTTTCCATCCAATTAAGCTTCTTTTCTTGACTCCTCTCTTTCCTGAGTCTGGTTAGGACTGGGTTTTATTTTTTTATGTTTTGTATTTTTGTGATTTCAGAATGTGAGTAGAGACTCTGACCTGGCACATAATCAGAGACCACTTCTAGCAATTGTCACCAAGATCTATGTCCTATGGTCATGCAAAGAAGACTGCACCCAGCACCTCCTAGAGACCCCCGGGTATTAAATCCTGGTGCTTGCCCTCCCATTGTAAAAACTGTTCTTGAAGGCTTCTTGCCCAAATGCTCCCTCTTCATGTCCTTTCACCCACGATGTGGCTCATCAGACTTTCATTTGGGACTCACATTTCTCAGGGGAAGGTGGGAGCCCCAGAGCTTGTTCAGACCGCTGGGAACTTATGGGGCTGTTCCTGCTGCTAACCCCACCTGGAGCTGCCTTGTTCTCTTGCAAGCTTGATTCTGGCACCCCCTCCTTCCACCCTCATTGTCTTCCCTCTGCCTTTCCTATGGATTCTCCTTTTCAAAAAAAGTTAGCCAGAGCCTGTTCCTCTTGCCTGCAAAGAAAGTACCTTTCCAACTTTTGTTGCCTTCAAAAATTGAGGTCAACCTCTTGATTTTAGCCTGGAATGCCATGTCCTGCACTGGCTAATTGCAACAGAACACGCGCATCCTCCATCAGTTACAGCAAGTTCCCTACATAAAGCTCTATGAAAACAGGTACACTTAGAGGAAAAAATATTTTCTCCTAAATTGAATACTACATCTGGCTATATCAGGGACAAATTACTTCCTCCTCTCATATGATAAAGCCAAGTCGACAAAGAGACCATTTCAAAAAGCAATGAGTCACTATCAATTTTGGCTCAAAGTTAGCCATTCAGAAACCTAGCTGTGTGTTTTATGTTCCTAGCTCTGTGTGTGTGTGTGTGTGTGTGTGTGAGAGAGAGAGAGAGACAGAGAGAGAGAAAGACAGACAGAGAGAGAGAGAGACAGAGAGAGAGAGAGAGTGCTCACACACACACACATGGACAGACAGACAGATATCCGAAATGGAAACACAGAGCTCCGCTGAACAAACCAGCAGTGTTTGATTCATCACACTTTTCCCAAGGGAGTGCTGCTTCCTTGTACTTTCATTTGCATCTAAACTGGTCTTAAAATCTCCTGTCTTCCTTATCTAGTCATTCTTTGGTAGTAACAATCACATGACAATCCAAATGGCACTGAGGTTAAGATTTCCTGAAGGCCTCATATCTTGCAATTCTCCACGTACAGGGCAATGGTCTTTGCGTCCAGGGCAAGTCTATTTGTGTCCAGAGGCCTTATCTACACTCACCTTCCTCCTAGATTTTTAATCAAACGAAATCCTGTTAATGTGATTCGCAGAGGCTATTTTAAAGAGAGAAATCCTGGAAGATTAACCATGGATGGGGTTCTCATTTGCCCTTTGTCATAATGATGGTTTTGATAAAGATTAGACGTGGACTAGTGATTAATGAATACTATTTATATGCAGCATTACAATATACATGATATAAACACACACACATGTAAGTACACTAAACATCTAGCTCTCATTTTATGGCTCCCAGCATCCTTGAGATGGGTGTTCATATTGTTGACATTAGTAACCCCAATTTAGAAGTAAATAAACCCGGTGTCCCCAGACTTCAAGTGACTTGCTTCGGTCACAAGTTAGCACGTGAATCTCACGACTGAAGGATGTCTATGTACCAGCAACATCAGCATAGCCTGGGAGAATGTTAGAAGTGCAGACTCCCTGGCACCACCCAGAGCTGCTGACCCGAAGTCTATAACTTCTCAAGACCCCAGATGATTCTTTTGCACACCAGAGTTTAAGGAGCACTGCTCTGGATCAGATCTCTATTATGGGTCATGGAAGCTTTAGTGCTTTTATCACTGGCTACCACCTTCTTCCTCAAAGCTTTTCTCCAGGATCATGTCCTAGGAGTCTGGCGATTAAGGTAAGGGGTCCCAAAGTCTGGGACCTCCGCGTCTCCTCGGCTTTTTCTTAGTCTGAGAAGTTGTTCATTGTCACTGTTGGAAAACAATAGTAAGCAGAGCTACAAGAGGACAGAAAGCAGAAGAGAAAAACAAAGTGTTCTCAGTAGATTATTTCCTGTTCCATCTGATTTAAAGAGCTGCTCCACAAAGCACAAACCATTAGGACTAAATTTTGAGGAGACTGGGGAGAGCCACAAATGGAGTCATTTTGCTGCCTGTTGTTAATGTAATCTACCAGGTAGACAGACATGATTTTGTTTCATTTGTCTCAGGGCTGTAGTACACTCTTTCTGTTGTGGCATTTTCACAATGAAAAATGGCATGATTTAAGAATGTGCAAAATTATATGTCTCACCAGGAGATCTAGGTTGGCAGGACCATATATTTAGGCCAGGCCTGTACGAAGATGTAAAGCAGCCAAGACCACTGCCCTAGAGCCCCAGAGGCTGAATTCTGTCCTGCCAGCCCTGCTCAGCCACCTGTTCCCACTGAACATTAGAAGGTTTACCTGTTATCCCAAAGCCAAGGAAAACACAAACCAGGATGCTGTGTCAGTTTCTCTGGTTCTGATCATGCTTAGGATTTGAAATTAACCAATGTCTGATCCATGATTTGATTGGTGAAACTCAGAGGGCTGCAATCATTTTAAGGTTTGAAAATCTACCTGCCCCTCTCTGGAAAACAGTATGGAGATTCCTCAAAAAGTTGAAAATAGAGCTACCCTATGACCCAGGAATTGCACTACTGGGTATTTACCCCAAAGACACAAATGTAGTGATCCGAAGGGGTATGTGCACCCCAATGTTTATAGCAGCAATGTCCACAATAGCCAAACTGTGGAAAGAGCCAAGATGTCCATGGACAGATGAATGGATAAAGAAGATGTGGTATATATATACAATGGAATATTATGCAGTCATCAAAAAAACTGAAATCTTTCCATTTGTGATGACATGGATGGAACTATAGGGTATTATGCTGAGCGAAATAAGTCAATCAGAGAAAGACATGTATCATATGACCTCACTGATATGAGGAATTCTTAATCTCAGGAAACAAACTGATGGTTGCTGGAGTGGTGGGGGGTGGGAAGGATGGGGTGGCTGGGTGATAGACATTGGGGAAGGTATGTGCTATAGTGAGCTCTGTGAAGTGTGCAAGACTGTTGAATCATAGATCTATACCTCTAAAGCAAATAATACATTATATGTTAAAAAAAATAATAAGAAGAAGAAGATAGCAGGAGGGAAGAATGAAGCAGGGGGAATTGGAGGGGGAGACGAACCATGAGAGATGATGGACTCTGAAAAACAAACTGAGGGTTTTAGAGGGGAGGGGGGTGGGAGGATGGGTTAGCCTGGTGATGGGTATTAAGGAAGGCATGTATTGAATGGAGCACTGGGTGTTATACGCAAACAATGAATCATGGAACACTACATCAAAAACTAATGATGTAATGTATGGTGACTAACATAACATAATAAAATAAAAGAAAAGAAAAGAAAAGAAAAGAAAAGAAAAGAAAGAAAATCTACCTCCCCCTACTCAAACCCAGCAATATTTGCACACTAAGTCCTCCAGGTTTCCAAAATTTTACTCTATTTCCAGACATTTCATTCTTCCAATAGCTTTTCCTTGCCTGGTGCATATTTTTTTATTTCAAACCAAAAGATGCTTTTGTGTGTGGCTGTTTTTGTTTTATTCTGAAAAGTTAAAAGGCACAGTGCTCAAAGAGGATGTGAAGAAGCTGAATGGCTGGAAACTGGGTCAAGGCATCTGTTTCCTTAGGAGAAAGCCTCAAACCTATTTCCCAAATGGAAAGAAAATCTGGTTAACAAATACAGAGATTTCCAAAATTCTTCCTATAGGTTTTTCTATAAGCTTTACCTTATTGGACATATAAAAATGATGTTGGGGAGGGCACATATGGTTCTGACCATAATATCCAGTGAAAATATAGATCCAGCAAGCTAGAGGCCAGAAGAGGAAGACTTCACCACTGGACGGGATCATTAAGTCAAACACCTTCAAACTGGGGGGAAGATCTTTTTATTTTATTTTTTTTTTAGCTTTTAATTTGAATACAGTTGATGTACAATGTTACATTAGTTTTAGGTGTGCAACATGGTGATTCGACAAGTCTATACATTGTACTCTGCTCACCACAGCATAGTCACCATCTGTCACCACACAACAGTATTCCAGTACCAGTGACTACATTCCCCATACTGGTCCTTTTGTCCCTGTGACCTACTCATTGCAAAACTGGAAGCCTGTACCTCCCACTCCCCTTCACCCATTTTGCTCATCCCCCCACCCCCTTCCCTCTGGCAACTACCCATTTATTCTCTGTATTTTAATTGGTCTGATTCTGCTTTTTGTTTGCTTGTTTATTCATTTGTTTTGATTTTTTTAGATTCATTTTTGCCGGCTTGTTCTCCCGTGTCCATTTGTAGAGTGTCACATTGTTGACTGTGGGGTCCTCTGTCAGCCAACCTATATACACTGAGCAGCTCCAATGCGCTAGAGACTCTGCTGGCCACTAGGTGAAGAGAAAGCAAGGCAGACAAGGCTCCTGCTCTCTCGACTCTTGCATTCCAGTGTTGTTAGTTATCACGATGGCAGAGGAGGTGAGTGACCTGCAAGAACAATACCAGTGATGTTTTCATACAGAGAGGGATGCGAGTTACGTGAATTTTGGTGAATATACTTATGGAAGCTGGTTAAGCAGTGGGTCTCCCTGATTGCAAGGTGCCAGCATATATCATAATGTCCAAGAGTGTTAAGCCGGATAGCCTTGGTCTTCATTTTTCCCTTAGGGATCACGTGGATGTCACAACTACTGAAGAAACCTCAGTCCCAGACACAGATTTCCTCAGGTTATTAAAGCTGAGGTTCTTGGAAACAAAACATAAAGGAGTGCTGAATGACCCGTCTCTGGAGCTCATGTTTTGCCCACCAAATTGATTCTCCCCAGGTATCCACTTTAAGCGGAATGGATTCTCACATTTACTCTGCCTTCCATGGAATAAGCTGTACTAGCAGGCAACCTCAATGGCTGTCATCTGTCAGCAGTTACTATGTACCATTAAAGCTAAAGGGAATGTTAATGAAAAATATTACAGCACGCTTTGTAAAAATCACAAGCCATTTTAATATTACCCCCTGCCAAGCCGAATGTAGTGGTTTGCCTAACCACAAAATTTCACCTCTCACATCTTCTCCCCTACTCTCCTTTCCCGATACCCAGCACCCAGCCAACTGGCAATAAGAAAGGCCATATTTAATTACTTAATGCAGAATTCAGTCACATTTTACCAGAGGTTATTCTGCAAGAGCCTTTTGTGTTTAGTCTTTCCGTGTGCTGAAAAGAGTGTGTTTTGAAGGTTGCAGACCATTCTCCCTGAGTCGATAGCTTTATGCGGACTCAGAAGCCTCATTGCGCTGTCTCACGAAGCTGTAGGAAAGCCAAAACAATGCTCTTCAATAAATAGGCTTTGTCTGCTGTGCTGGCAGCAACTGCTTCAGAAAGAGTGCACAGGCAATGTGCTAGTGTGTAATCCCCGTAGGCATGCAGCACTCCTGTGCACAGCTTCCAAATCTGTCATCTTTCTATTCTGCTCTGGCCAAATTCCTATTCTCCTTGGCTTGGGACATAAGACATAAGCTTCTTTTCCAGTCTCTGGGGCCCATGATCATTCTAGCCCTGAGAATATTCACTTTCAAGAGGAGGCATGCTGTGGGACTATCTCCCCATGGTATAAGAAGTGAATTGCATCTCAGTGCCCATAAGGCATGTGCTAGTCAGCAGTTCTAAATGCAAAAAATAAAGGATCTTGGCTCAACCTGTAATCAATAAAGTAGACTCGGATTTTTCTGAGCTCTTTGTCATCTTAGTGTCCCCACTGTGACTGTCTTCAGAAGGATCTGAACCATCACGATATTGAGGAGAGCTAGAAACCCATTGGGGTTCATTGGCCTTCGTGGGTACACACAGTTAGTGTCCAAGCTGGGATCAGAGTGCATGCTTCCTGTTCTCCATTTGGCCAACCTCACTTGAGTTGTTTGGAAGGCTTTGGAGAGGAGGAAACCTTTGAGCTAGGTCCTGAGGGTAAATATCTATATGTTAAGGAAAAAAATCTGAGAAAAAATACAACCATGCACACGAAGGCAGACATGTGCCAAACGATGGCTTTCCAAGAACCTCAAGGAACCTAGGAGGGTAAATAAAACATGGAATGACTGAAAGGGGGTGTCCATTACAGAGCCTGCAGAAATCCTTGGCACCAGAGATGGAGGGACCGATAGGCACCACTAAGGAGTCTCTATCTCAAGAGTAATAGGGAGTTACTAACTGACATGATTAGATTTCAGTTTAGATAGATCATTACACAGTTTTGCTCACACAAAAACTATTGTCCTGGATATTGGAAACAAAAAATATCAAATGCAGAGAGCAGTTCTAGACATACACTAAGGTGGTAAGAGAAGAATTTGCTGAAGAAATTCAGAAAGAGCACTTACCAGGCTAGATGGAAAGATAAGAGATACAAGAGCAATTCTTTAGAAATGTGGATTCAGATGGTGCCATAGTATTGAGCATTTATAATAAGCATTGAAATAATGTCTAGGAGGGCGCAAGTTTGAAGAACAGTTGAACAGATTTTTCTGGAGAAGAGGAATTCGTTTGGGTTTTGATGGATAAGAGGTAAGAATTGAAGGGGAAAATAAGTATTAAAAACAACTAATTGTGGGATATATAGAACTAAATTATTTGGTGAAAAGGACAAGCGATGCAGATGTTAGTGAGAAATGACTATGGGGAAAACTCTGGGTGGGGAGAAATAGTTGACCAGGACCCTGGATGCCAGATTGATGGCATCACAGCTTTAGGGAGTTACCCCCTGTCAATGTTCAAGGTCAAGGCTCAAGGAGCCCAGCTAGTATCATCAGATGGCTTGAGCAAAGATATTTTGTCACAGCCAGTTATATGTCACAAGCAACTGAAACTGATATTGGCTGATTTGATCAAGAAAGGATTATTTTGAAAGCCTATCAGGTATCTCACAGATTTGCTCGGAATTCTGAAGCAATAGGTACTGAAAATGAATAGGAATAAAGTGAGAATATTTGGCCGTACCATAGCCAAGGTAACTGCAGACACAGTCCCCTGGGGAGATGCCCCCTCCATTGCTGAGCACAAGCTGTGGCTCATGCCCCCAGGGTTGTGGTCACCAGAGCCTGATGACATCACTGTGGCTGCTGCCAGGAAGGATACATCCCGCCCCGGATCCTGTTTCAAAACCAGACCTGGTGAGACCACTATGCCGAGCCAAGGTCACAGACTCAAACATGGAAAGGGATTCAGACATGAGGCAACACCAAAAGAAGTTATATCCGCCACAATTTTTTGTTGTGATTTGTGTTGCTGTTGGGGCACACCTTCTTGCATTTTTCCTATTGATTTCTCGGGAACTACTGATAAGGTCTCTGGAAATGTTCTAAGTTCCTTTTAAGTCATCTCCAAGAAAACTTTACCCCAGTCTCTATAGCAATGTTGAAACACCACCTGAACCCCCCGAGATTCTCATTTCTCCTTGACTGGAACACCTACAGATGGGAGGAGTCCAGAGTTCTTCTTTCAAGTGTTTGTTTTTAACTGAGATGATAAAATTCATGCAACATAAGAATCACCTTTTTATTTTAGTCATTTTTGCTCTATAATTCAGTGGTTTTTAATATATTCACAGTGTTAATAGAACCATCACCACCATCTTATTCCAGAATATTTTCAGGATGCCAAAAAGAAACTATACACGTTATCCAGTTGCTCTCTATTCTCCTTCTGTCAGAGCCCTGACAACCACTAACCTAATTCGTCTCTATGGATTGCCTATTCTGGATATTTCATATGAATGGTATTATTAGGTATTTGTTAGTCAAGGGCCGGTCCTGAAGACAGGCTTTTCTTGGAAATGTACAGCGTTTGAACCATAGGCAGGTAAATTAACCCTTTCTTCCATGCCCGGTCACCCTCCAAGCCCTTGGCATAGGCTGTCTTACAGCAAAACTGTCATATCTTTCTGGGCATCTGTATTTGATATAGTATTTATATATCAGATACAGCAATAGTAGCAGCGTGAATATGCGTTACATTTGGAGGAGTCATCATGGAGTAGTGATAGACTTAAGAAGACAACTAATCCATCCTCTAAAGCCATTACATACATTTTCGTATCTTTATCCTATTGATCACTCATTTTTTCCTTAATTTATCTTACCTTGTGGTAAACTCTGTGCAGAACTATTCAGAATAGCAGTTGGTTGGTGGTTAGCTAAATCCCAGTCTTCCCCAGGCCATCCATTTTCCATTAGCACTATATCCTGAGGAGGTTTTACCTCAAACTCTCAATATACTTGATCATCATTATCGGTGTCATTACATGACTTATATGCACAGGTCATGCATCTTACCAAAAATGCCAATGTGACATCATATGACAATATGGCTATGATACAATTCTGTTTTAATACAGAACAAATCATTAGGAATTATGAAGGTATTTGACATCTCTTCCCAACAGAATCAGCCTTTGCCCAATGTACCAGATATTATTGTGGATAAACATTGTTACAATTGGCACATAATTCACATAATTCAGTGCCAAGTCAGTTGGGGACAAAGCCAGTCACCCTGTCTGGATTCCCAGGCTTGTGCTATTATATAACAGGGCTCAGTTCCTTCCTAGGGGCAGGACACAAGTGTTACTTCGGGCTGTAATTGTACCACAGTGTATGTCTTATTCTGAGGTATGGTTGGCATGAGTGTAGTCATAGTACATCAGTGTAAATTGCAAATGCCCTCAGAGGTTTTCCATAAGTATGAAGGTCCCCTTCCACAGTTTGGCTATTGTGGACATTGCTGCTATAAACATCGGGGTGCACATACCCCTTCAGATCCCTACATTTGTATCTTTGGGGTAAATACCCAGTAGTGCAATTGCTGGACGTACGGTAGCTCTATTTTCAACTTTTTGAGGAACCTCCATACTGTTTTCCAGAGTGGCTGCACCAGCTTGCATTCCCACCAACAGTGTAGGAGGGTTCTCCTTTCTCCACATCCTCGCCAACATCTGTTGTTTCCTGATTTGTTAATTTTAGCCATTCTGACTGGTGTGAGGTGGTATCTCATTGAGGTTTTGATTTGGATTTCCCTGATGCCGAGTGATATTGAGCATTTTTTCATGTGTCTGTTGGCCATTTGGATGTCTTCTTTGGAAAAATGTCTGTTCATGTCTTCTGCCCATTTCTTGATTGGATCATTTGTTCTTTGGGTGTTGAGTTTAAGAAGTTCTTTATAGATTTTGGATACTAGCCCTTTATCTGATATGTCATTTGCAAATATCTTCTCCCATTCTGTCGGCTGTCTTTTGTTTTGAGCCAAGATGTCCAATGACAGATGAATGGATAAAGAAGATGTAGTATATATACAATGGAATATTATGCAGCCATCAAAAGGAATGAAATCTTGCCATTTGCAACGATGTGGATGGAATTGGAGGGTCTTATGCTGAGCGAAATAAGTCAATCAGAGAAAGACATGTATCATATGACCTCACTGATATGAGGAATTCTTAATCTCAGGAAACAGACTGAGGGTTGCTGGAGTGGTGGGGGGTGGGAGGGTTGGGGTGGCTGGGTGATAGACATTGGGGAGGGTATGTTCTATGGTGAGCTCTGTGAATCGTGCAAGACTGTTGAATCACAGATCTGTACTTCTGAAACAAATAATATAATATATGTTTAAAAAAAAAAGAAGAAGAAGATAGCAGGAGGGGAAGAGTGAAGCAGGGGAAATCGGAGGGGGAGACGAACCATGAGAGACGATGGACTCTGAAAAACAAACTGAGGGTTCTAGAGGGGAGGGAGGTGGGGGCATGGGTTAACCTGGTGATGGGTATTAAAGAGGGCACATTCTGCATGGCAGCACTGGGTGTTATGCACAAACAATGAATCATGGAACACTACATCAAAAACTAATGATGTAATGTATGGTGACTAACATAACAATAAAAAATTAAAAAAACAGGGCGCCTGGGTGGCTCAGTCGTTAAGCGTCTGCCTTCGGCTCAGGTCATGATCCCAGGGTCCTGGGGTCGGGCCCCGCATCGGGCTCTTTGTTCAGCAGGGAGCCTGCTTCTCCCTCTCCCACTCTGCCTGCTTGTGCTGTCTCTCTCTGTCAAATAAATAAATAAAATAAAATCTTTAAAAAAAAAATTAAAAAACAAACAAACAAACATGGGGGAAAAAAAAGTATGAAGATCCCCAAGAGTCCTATAGTCAGGCCCCCTGGGTCTTAGCAGCCAAGTAGAGGAGGCATGGCCTCATGGCTCCCTCAGTCTCCATCTTTATTAACATAGTCAAGAGGTGCTATTGAGTTGGGATACAATCCCTTTCCCAACACTGAGGCCTAAGAGTATGTAACATTAGTCCTTGAATCTGTCAGACCCACTTCACTAAAGCCGCATGGGATTTCCAGACTTATTCCCATTCTTTGCCTCCTCCTAGAAAAGAATTTCCTCTAACCAGTCAATAAATCTTTGTCTCTGAACTGCACTCCTCATTAAAAGCAAATTTAGCTTGTCTCGGGTGCCTGGGTGGCTCAGTTGGTTAAGCGACTGCCTTCGGCTCAGGTCATGATCCAGGGTCCTGGGATCGAGTCCCACATCGGGCTCCCAGCTCAGTGGGGAGCCTGCTTCTCCCTCTGACCCTCTCCTCTCTCATGCTGTTTCTCTCTCGCTCGCTCTCTAATAAATAAATAAATAAATAAAATCTTTAAAAAAAAAATTTAGCTTGTCTCATGATGCTTAGATTGGCACCTAAATCTCTTAAGCTCTTCTCTGTCTTGTGGTCCAATGTCATTTAATCTGTCACTGATGCTGTTGCCATTATGTACTAATGAAGCACAGTTAGGATACATGTTCTATACCCCTAAATGCTGAGTTTCTCACCCTAGGTTTAGATGGGGGGTAGTCACACCTCAATGAAATTTAGTCTGAGTATGCCATGAGGCCCCCTAGAGCCTTTCTCATCCCAGTTCAGGGAGGCTTACCTCGGGAATTCATACCTACCAGGTGAAGCCTGCTGCTTTATTTCCATCAGGAACCCATTATTCCTTTCTCTTCTGGCTAATAGCTTTTCATTTACAGAAACAAAGGTGCTATATATTTGTTAACAGCATGGCCATACATGCAGCTGCTATATTGTTTTCCATTATAAGCGGGGACTTTTCTAAGTATTTGATCATCAAGGTTTATATTTAAAAATTATCAGTCTGACAGGAGTTGTACACCGCACAGTCTGATGGCCAGTGGGGAGTAGTTCCTGGAAATTCCTTCCCAAATGATGCCCTTTGTAGTATATGTAACCTGAAAAATGAGTCCAAAGATACTGGCACTTTGCCAGCATTCTATGCAGTCATTAACAATAGGTCCAATGCATCATCATGTCAAATAACCCAGGTATCTCCCAAAGCGATGCCACACAGGTTTGCAGGCTTCCGTTCAACCTTGTCAGTTCCCAGAAGCAGGAATATCCTGGAAAATGTATGGCTTCACCTTTTTGAGCTTCTTAAATGTGCTAAGAGACAGTATCATTCCTTTATTCTGAGCCTCTCTTTAGGCACCGAGGTAATATGGCATTTCCCTCTTTGTGTAAGCCATCTATTCATTCCTCTACCCTCTGCTATTATTTCTCCTTCTCTTTCTCCAGTTATCATTGTTTTTAATCTAAACTTCCCCACTTTTTTGAAAGGAATACATGTTCAGTTGCTGTGTTGGTCCACATTGCTGGCAGTGATGGGAGACTAGCAGCCTCCTCCTCACCCACTCCCAGTACATAAGGCAGGGTTACATATGTCCAGAACGAGTGAGCACTCTCAGACATTAGAATAAATTTGCATTCACCATCAATGCCAATGTTGCCAGATGGCACAATTAATACCAACAGGCCCCTTGGGAATTTTGGCATAAAGGTTTAAAAGTATGCTTACACTTTCTTGCTTAGGAATCATCCCTGTTTTGGGCACCTGTGGTTGTGGCCCTGATCCTAGGACCACCATAACAGGTAGGTAAAAAGAAATTTGAGGTGATTTGGGGAAAAACTATACATCTGCACTGCATCTTCTCCCAATCTTCTTCTCCACATTAACCAGAAAAGTAGGGGAATCAGTTGAGTAGAAAACTTTTCTCCGCATGCTCATGTTGAGAGTGAGCCCACACTCATGAAAACATGTAAACCAGAACCTCGTTCTTTTATCGCCTCTCATTTTTAGCAAAAATGTTTCAATTACCCATTACAATTCTCTATAAAACCACTTACTCTGAGGATGACATGCAACATAATGTGTAAATATGATACGTTATCCTATTTGGCCATTTTTGAACACCAGGGGCTATAAAACTTGTGTTTCTTGGTTTGAAGAAATGTAACTTGGCAGTCTAAATTGGTACAGTACCTTCAGTTCCAGGTTTTTTGTTTTTGTTTTTTTTTTAGCATTTTGAGCATTTGTGTTATGGACTGAATTATATCCCCACCCAAGTTCATATGTTGAATTCCTAATCCCCCAACTATATTTCGAGAAAGGACCTTTGAGGGGATAATTAAAGCTAAATGAGGTTATATGGGGTTCTAATCTGATGGGACTGGTGTCCTTATAAGAAAAGAAACAAAAGATCTCTCTCTCTCTCTCTCTCTCTCTGCATGCACAAAGAGAAAAAGCCATGTGAGGACACAACAAGAAGGCAGGTTTCTGCAAGCCAGAAAGAAAACTTTCACCAGAAACCAACCCTGCTGGCACCTTGAACTTATACTTCCAGCTTCCAGAATGGTGACAAAACTGGATGTTGTTAAAGCTACCCAGTCTGAGGTATTTTGTTATGTCAGCCCCAGCTGACTAATACAATTTGCATCTATCACTGGGTATGCAAAATCTAGTCCAGAACAAATGTCTATTTACTGTCGGGATCCATTTCTAAACTACTAGTGTTGTCCGTATTGCTCCAGTGACATCTATGTGCCAGCCATGTGTAGGGCCTCTGCCCTGGGGAATCTGCCCCACAGTCGCCTTCAATTTCTGTCTTTCTTGTTAGTATTTGGGCCTTACTTAGAAGGTGCAGGAGGCGTATATCAATGATCAGCCCATCTCAATATTGCTGAAGCTCCTCCATTTCCACTCATTCCATGGACCCATGTGACCACCTTAAGTGAGTGCAGCAGGATATCAATTTACTGGTTCCAGTATCCTTCCAATCCTGGAAGGGGATCCTTCTGATGGGCATCCACAGGTTCTGCTCTAATGTGTCTCTCAAATTCCCAAAGTGGTTCACATCAGGCCTGTGACCATATAGGCACGCCCATCTGCTTGACCATATGGCCAGATCATTGGCCATTACTAGTAAGTCTGTATGCACGCAAACATTAGGACTTTTATTGTTCAATTCTCCCATCACTGCAAGGAAAACAACATGCCATCCAGACCATTGAGTTGGTTTGTTCTTGCCTTCCTCAATCAGAATTTTTCTATCATCCAGTTGTAGTGTGGTAGTCTTTTGAATAGGATGCTGTCCATAACCAAGTAGTTTTTTATTGGTCAATTAAGAGTTGTTAATAGGGCACAGCCCATGTGATAATAGGATCTGGAAGCTCCTCAGGTGATTCCAAAGTCAATCCTAGAGGAAAAAAAAGCTGCCTACTCATGAATACTCCTGGGTACCACCTCGCAATCTTTCAGTTGCATATTCCTATATAAACCATTTACATTTTATTATGCAACTCTTCTTGGCACTGCTTTCCTTATTAGAGCATTTTTTGGACATTACCCAAGACATTATGGGTATTTTAGATTTCAAGATTATTTTATGGCCTTCAGTCATCTGGGCAGTTTCAATTAAGGCCCGATAATGAACCACTGTCTCTCAAACGGCATGTACCCTACTGTCACATGTGAAAATTTCCTTGTCCAAAATCCTAGTGGTCACTGCTGGGCAGCACTCATAGACTTTTGCCATAAGCTCTGGTCAGCATAAGTGCAAGTCGAAGAATCTTCCAAACTAATTTGAGTGTGGATAATAAGGGCCCAAAGGAATTCATTGAACCACCACTCTGCAGTTCTGATATAGCCTGCTGTTATTCCATTCCCCATTCAAATCATGGTCTCCTTTCACGTAGTTTTATGGATAGGAGGCTGCAAATTCCCACATGTCCTCTCCAGTCCAAACAACCCAACCAGGACTGTGCTTCTTGCTTAGTTCCAGGGGTAGACAATGACAGCAGTTTATTTCTGGTTGCCTGTGGAATTCCTGTCATAGATGTCTTCTGCCCAGGTTATTCTAATAATTACACCATTTAAACAGGCCCTTGCTTCTTTGCTAAGTTTTCAACTGGCCTCTGTAAGTCATGTGTGCCATCACTTGATTCAAGTCAGTTTTCACTTGTTCTTCTGTTTTCGATAGTATGATATCATCAAAATATAGTGTTCTCTCACAGTGGGGACCTGGAGTAAATTCCTTCTAAATCAAATTTTTTACATTCATTCTAAACCAAATGATGATAGAAGTTGGAGAATTCAAATAGTCCTCTAGTAATATAACAAACTGTAAATCAAGAGTCTTTCCCCATGAAGGCAAACTATAGTTGGCTCTTTTCCAGGATCAGGATTGAGAAAATAGCATTTGAGGGCACCTGGGTGGCTCAGTCGTTAAGCGTCTGCCTTCAGCTCAGGTCATGATCCCAGGGTCCTGGGATTGAGCCCCACATCGGGCTCTCTGCTCGGCCGGGAGCCTGCTTCTCCCTCTCCCACTCCCCCTGCTTGTGTTCCTGCTCTCGCTCTCTCTCTCTCTCTGTCAAATAAATAAAATAAAATCTTTTAAAAAAAAGAGAAAATAGCATTTGTAAGAGTGAGTACAGTCTCTTAGATTTTGGTGGGGTTTGTGCTGTTGAAATCATCTCATGGGCTGCCGATGCTCTAGGCAGTATGACTTTATTCAAGCCTTGGTAAGTCTCCATGAGCCACCTGCCTTTTCCATGGGCCACACAGTGCAGTTGTACTGAAGATGGGCTGGTACTGGCACTCCAATTTCTAACATGTCATTAATTAAAGTGGTAATCCCTTTTGCCCACAAGTTATGCAATACTGTTTCAAATTAACAACCAAGTGGACTCAGGCAATTCTATGGCTTCCCATTTAGTATGTCAAATTAATACTGGCCAAAGTATTACAATACCAAGTAGCGGAGGTGTTCACCACTCAGATATAATATCCATCCAATAATACATTCAGATAAATGAGACACATTTACTTCATATAAATTCTGTTCAAATATTCCAGTTTTCATCCAAACTTTTACCTAAATCCCATCAACCTTTGTCTCCCTATAACCTCTCAATCTAATTGTAGTCCACATTAAGACTTCGCCAATGGCCTGGAGTTTTGTCAAGGAGACCCAGAAAGCTTTCTTCTCTACCCCGTTGGCCACTTTATCTGTACATGTGCATGTGACTTTGGGTCCCCAGCGAGGAGTTGCACCAGTAGACTTTAGTTCCTTCATCAGTCTCTGTCCTGATTAATTTGCCAGACCATTGACATAGAGGTTAGGTTTGTCATTGTCATTTTGTCATCCAACTTTTTACCTTCCCCCCCATATAGGATAAATAGAGTAGATTTAATTAGGGATCTTCAGTTTTAGGAGACCATCAGGGGCTCCCATCAGCTCACCCAACCTCTGACAGTGTTACGTTAAGACCTTTTCATTGACTACACTGATATCTACATTATGTATACCATTCCTTAATTACAATTTAAAGTCTTTTCATTGCACTGCCCAAGTCCTTTGATACCACTTTGTTTTTCCCCATTCTCTTGTGAACTACTCTAATTTTTATAACCTCTGTAATACCCATAAGGAGAAGCTGAGAGAAAACTGATAGGGCTTCTGGGGTCATTGATTGATTTTTCAGCATAAAGGTACAATGAGATACCCACGCAAAAGGGGTCCCTTAATGACAGCATTTACAATAACCTTTGTAAGAGGCATATTAGGTGGATGAACATTCCAATCCAGCATGACTTGTATATGCCAAATATCAGCCACTTCATTTGGGAAGTTCCTCCTGACATTAAAAGAACAAAGGACTAGTGCCCTTCTCAGGGTAAACAAACTGCATCAGCTTTGATCCAGTCCACCAAGCTAGCTGTCACTTAAGGAACATCAGTTGTATGTTTGGATCACGATGATCCATAGTAAGCTGCAGTACTTGCATTAATTAATCCAAAAATACTTCTCCATTCTGCTGCATTGAAAACCATGAAGACTCCTCCTAAGTGAGTCACTCTTATAATCCATTTGCATAATCCTCAGAAGCTGGTAATAGCAATCCACAAAATAAGACAACTCCATCACACTATACCCCTTGGTTTGAGTGTTCTTGTGGTCCCACCACCGAGACTACATTTTGGTGTTCAGATTATAGAAGTGCTGTCTGTTGTTCCAGCCTAATTTTTCTCTTTGGTAGTAGCCCTGAGGCTAGTGGTCACAGCTTAGACTGGCTACAGTCTGAGGCTGACACACACTGTGCCAGGATCTGCCCCAACACTCTTCCTTACTTTAATTTTAACTATTACAGATAAAAATAAGACATTGTATATTGAGCATGATTTTCATTATTTTGCATTCCCTTATATATCTAGTGTACAATTTCTTGGGGTTGTGTCTATCATTTTAAATCTCATTGGTAATTTTTACTAATGTAGCTGATTGCTGTGTAGCTGCTGTCTTACCATGGGTAACTCAGTGGCCATCAGACATAAAAGTGGGTCGTCTCTCATCCCATCATTTTTTCATTTTTCCAAACAGTACTTTTCCCATGTTTTAGTAAGTTAGAGTCATGCTACTGAATCCCACTTGTGATACCAACTGTGCTATAGAAACTAAGACCACCCTCACGTTCAGTAATTTGCTAGAAGGACTCACAAGACTCAGAGCTGTTATACTCACTGTTTGAGTTTATTATAAGAGAAAAGTCTAAGAGAAACCTGGCAAAAGATTCCAGGTGTCTTCTTGCAGTGGTCACACAGACATGCTTAATCTTCCCAGCAATGATGTGAAGTGTTACCAACATGTGAGAAGTGTTGTCAACCAGTAAACCTCACTTGAGCAGTGATGCCCAGTGTATATACTGGGGGTCAGTTAGGTTGGCATACATCCACCTTCCATGACTGAACTTAGCTATTCAGATTCCAGACCCCTAAGCCAAAATAGGCATTCATCAGAAATCACATTTGGCAGCATGAACTATCTGATCACATGGATACCATGTATCCCAAGGCCTCAGGCATACAAAAAACAAGCATTCACCATAAATCACATTTGTTAGTATAAACTATCTCACCAAACTGGTACAACATAGCCCAAAGCCTCAGACATTCAAACACATTCTTATCAGGCAGAATATTCCAAGGGCTAAAGCTTGTCTCCTAGGAGTCAACTAAGGTTTAGTCCTAAAGACAGACCTTTTTTTGGGAATGTGCAGGGAATGGCCCATGTTGATAGCCTTTTACTACACACCTTCAATTCCTAGTTTTTGGACAATTTTCTTTTCTTTTTTTTTTTATAATGAAAGGGTGTTGGGTTTTGTGAAATGTTTTTCTGCACCAATGAAAGGATAATGTGCTTCCCCTCCCCATTATATTAATAGGATGGATTACAGTCATTGATTTTCATATGTTGAGATATCTTACATTCCTGAGATAAATCCCATTTGTCATGGTGTATTTATTTTAATATGATGCTGGACTTGGTTTTCTAGTATTTTGTTGAAGTTTTTGGATGTATATTTATCAGGCATATAGGTCTGTAGTTTTCTTATGATGTTAGTGTATGGCTTTAGTATCAGGTTCATACTGGTCTCATAGAAAGAGTTAGGAAGTATTCCCTCCTCTTCTATTTTTTTGGAAGAATTTGAGAAATACTGGTATTAATTCTTTTTAAAGATTTGGTAGAATTTACCAGTAAGCCATCTGGCCCTAGGATTTTCTTTGTGACATTTTTTGATCATCGAATCAATCTTTTTCCTTGTTATAAGTTTATTCTTGTTTTCTGTTTCTTCTTGAGTCAATTTTGGTTGTTTGTGCTTTTCTAGGATTTCACTTTTTTTCTTTCTTTTTTGGATACAATTGTTCAAGTATTCTCTTAAAATTATTTTTATTTATGTAAGATCATTCATAATATCCCCGCTTTTATTCCTGATTTTAGTAATTTGAGTCTTCTTTTTTCCTTGGTCATTGTACTTAGAGTTTTGTCAATTTTGTTGATCTCAAAAAAACCCCACAACTTTTATTTTATTTATTCTTCTTAGTTTTTCTGCTCTCTATTTCAGTTACTTCCATTCTAATCTTTATTATTCTTTTCTTTCTCTTTGCTTTGGTAAATAAATTTCTTCTTTTTCTAATTTCAGAAGGTGAAACTTTAGATTCTTAATCTGTAGTCTTTTTCTTTTTAAATGTAGGTGTTTATAGCTATAAATTTCCCCCTAAGAACTGATTTTTCTACATTCCCTAAGTTTTGGTATGTGATATTTTTGTTTTCATTTATTTTAGAGTATTTTCTAATTTATCTTGTCATTTCTTCTTTGATTCACTGGTTATTTAAAATTGAATTGCTTAATTTCCATATACTCATGAATTTTCCAGATTTCTTTTGGCTATGGATTTCTAATTTCATCCTACTGGGATCAGAGAGGATACATTGCATGATTTAATCTTTTCAAATTTATTGAGACTTGTTTTATGATGTAGTCTATAGTTTATCCTGGGAAATGCTCTATATGTACTCAAGAAGAATATGTATCTTCTATTGTTGAGGGAAGTATTCTACAACTACATCTATTAGATCTAGCTGGTTTATAGTATTATTCTAGTCTTCAGTTTCCTTGCTTATCTTCTGTCTAGTTGTTCTGTTCATTATTGAAAGTGGGGTATTGAAATTTCCGCCTGTTGTTGTTAAACTACTTATTTCTCCCCTCAATTGTGTTATTTGATTCACATATTTTTGGGCTTTGTTGTTAGGTACATATACATTTAAAATTGTTATATCTTCATATAACTTCTTTATTAATATCTTCTTTTTTGGCCTTTTAATCATTATATATATAAAGCCATCAATATAGATTTATACTTGTTGTTTCATGCAGTTGTCTTTTAAATCATATACACATAAAAGGAATTATATCCCCAAAACATATTAATTCTAACTTTTATTTTTGCCTATGTTGTTACTTTCCTGTTGTTCTTTCTTTCTTTGTATGAATTAAAGTTACTGTCTAGTGTTCTGTCATTTCAGTTTGAAGTATTTTCTTTTGTATCTCTTGTAGAACAAGTCTA
Organism: Mirounga leonina; assembly: GCF_011800145.1. NCBI lineage: Eukaryota > Metazoa > Chordata > Mammalia > Carnivora > Phocidae > Mirounga > Mirounga leonina. The sequence continues at coordinate 8,074,513 of NW_023270320.1, forward strand.
CTAGAAATAAATTGTTAGTTTGTTTTTATCTGCAAGTATTTTAATTTTCCTTCTTGTTTGCAGAATATCTTTGCTAGATATAGAGTGCTGGGAGATGAGCTCAGGGTAAAATAAAATGCCACAAAGCTCTCTTACAGTGATTCAGCTATTTTTTCTTGATTAAGGATTTCTCTTGTTTCAAAATTTTGGCTAGTTTCCGTAGTTCAAAAAAAGTTGATTATGGCAGCTTTGCCAATATATTTGTTGCTTTTGTGGAGGGAGAGATTTTTAGAGTTTCTTATTCTACCATTTTTGCTGATATCATTCTTTTTTTCTGCTCTGAGAGACATTTCTCCAAAGGGTGAATGATTCTTTTAATTTCATTTGAAAACTTACCTTCCACCTGGGTTATGGAAGATAATCAGGACTGAGCTAAGTGGAGTTTGGCCAACTCAGGGCTTGTAGGGTATAGAAGGGTGCTAAAACATAATATGCAGCTGGCAAATCTGATCTGTTGACAGAGCCCAAGCCAGGTAAAGGCAGTGAGTTCAGCAGCCCACACAGAATAGTGTCAGAGGTCATACTGAACTTGGATATGGTTCATCTAAACATGGGGTCCAGTAATTGCAATATAAAGGGCATGCCAAGGCAGTGGAAAATTCCAGACGGTGGATAATAAGATTGATCTGGGTTACTTGGAAGTCATATGCAGGCAACTAAATAATGATATCAGAAGCTGACAGGATATGAGGCAAACTAAGATTTAGAGTGAGAAATAGGTCCACTTAAAAGTTTAAGATGAGGCCATGAAAAAAAAGAAGAGTAGTAATAATTTAGTTAATTCATCTACTTTTCAATCATTTTATTAATCAATTATCAATTAATTGAATAAAATCTATTTACGAAGCCTAAGCTACATCCTGCTCTAGGTATTATGGATATTATACTAAACACAGTAACCATAACCATATATTAATGATGCTTTCCGTCTGGTGGGGAAAGCATGTTTTAAACAAAGAAACATAAAATATAAAATTATAAATTGTAATAAATATAAAAGAATAAGTTACTATGAGAAAGAACCATAGGTGGGCCAAATTTGGCTTAGGAGTGGAAAATGCTTAAGGAAGAAGAAACTAATACTTAAAAAATGAAGAAAGTTTCACCTGGCAAAAAAGCAGAACATTCCAATCAGAAGGAATAGTATGCACTATTCTTATGTAGTTGCTGCTGCTGGGTGTGGGGGTATGCTTGATGGTTTATTAGATTGGGAAGAAAATGTAGCTGAGTTCTTGTCTTAGCTAAGTAAATCCTGTTAGCAAGTAATTATTTCAGCTAAGTAAATCATGTCAGTAAGTAAATAGGAGTCAAATTTGGGTAAATAATTAATATTGGGTATTAGGAAAGATATGTCATGACCCAAAGTCTTATGAATATTTAGGGATGAGTCTTAATACCTACAATTTGAAATCTCCTCAATGGCAAAGCCAATGCCAGTTTTAGTGTCCTTACCCTCATTTAAGAGCCCTGTGGTTCATTCCTGCCAATTCCATCAACCGTTCTTCTTAGGGACCATTCAAAGCCATTTTCACTCATCCCATTGTCTCTATTGACTCTTCTTTCATGACTCTTAACAAATGTGTCGTGTATTTTCATCAAGAAAAAAAAAAAAAAGAAGAAAACTTGATCCACCTGGCATGAACCATCTCAAACACATACAAACTCCTTTTACAAACTAATATCACATTTCTTAACATTTTTCCTCTTTCTTCAAGATTCAAAGTATAAAGTAGGTCTCTTTCAATTCAGGACTACCTCTTCCACCATACTTTTAATGACATCCCCTTTCCTTACCTACAGTATGATAAAATCAGTTAACCCCTCATCTTTCACATGTAATACTCTCTTTTTTAACTCTAAATCTTTCCTTTCAACCTGAGAAGTTATCATCAAACTTTTATATTTAAAAAGAGTTCTGTCTCATCCTACCAACTGCCCTGTCTTTTTTCTTTCCTTCCTAATCAAATTTCAGTGATGTATTCTGATTATAAAAATATATAAATCTATGTTTAGTGTACACTACATAAAAAGACAAAAAAGATCACAAAGAAAAAAACTAAAATTACCCACAAGTTCTTTTTCCATTTATACTTTTATTCAAGGTTTTCTGAAATAGTGGACACTTGCTGTCATATCTGTGTTTCCAAAACAATATCTTAGTTATCATTTGGTGAATATCTACTAGGTGTCCAGTCTATGTAGAATCAGGGTGAAATATTTTTCTTGTTTTCTAATCTTCTTCTGGTCTTTCTGCATCTTGAAATTGACTTCTATGGCTAGACTCACCTCAGTGTCCATTCTAAGGGGCCCAGCATGGTTCAAGGGAAAAAGAATAACTTTGAGGAGATCTAGTTAGTGGTATAGGCAGCAATAAAGTTCTAATGACTACCCATGGAAGGCTTTGACCTAAATTATGACATTTACAGGGGTTGACCTTGATCACCTTCCTTTACCTTTTGATGTGTCTCCACCATTGCAGCCCCAGCCCCTCCCCAGAATCTGGATTTTCAGGCAGTGCAGATTCCATCTCCCCCAGCTGAGAGTATGACCCTGCTAACTGTGGTATAGGATTTTCTTTACCTCCTGAGTTCAGTCAACATATGCCTGTCCTCTAATTCAGTTCCTCAGCACTCTAAATGAACTTAGGAACATTTACCAAAAATAAAGAGAAAATACAGTGAATGTTTCTTACAGTATTTAATTTGATGCCTTCATCAGCTACCATAATAATCTAGCTCGATAATTTGTTCATGTCTTTGGAAGTTCACCTCCCCCCCACACACACACACAAATTCTAATGAAGGAAAATTCTATCTGGAAATTTCTTATCAATGACATTCTTATAAGATGGGTTTCTGTCATAGGTCTTGAGGCAACTAATTAATAATTAAGAAGAAATGAAACATTTTAAAATCTGCTCTTAACTATCACTCTATTGCCAAGAACAGCATTTCATGTGGACTGAGAATGTTTGGACAGGCTCAGCAAGGGTTTGCGAGTGGGTACAATCAATCCCAGATCCATCCCATCACCTGAATGTAGCTCTGATTGCCATATCTACGAAACTTCTGCTGTCTCCTCACTTAATTAGGGCAGCAGTGGGTGGACAGGAATGTAGGCACTTCAGGAATGCCCATCCTTCTAAAGACAGTTCATCCTACTCCCTTTCCAGGAGTCAGTGGATAAGCCATTTCTGTCAACAAAATAAGCCAAGTCCAGGTAGCCAATCCAAAGAAAGGGATGTCTTTCAGATGAATGATGGATCCATAAGTTGAAAAAAAAAAAAATCCAGGGCAAGTGACTCTTAGAGTAGGGATTACTGCCAGCAAATTTTGTACCAGGCAGCAGGAACTCAGCCACTATGTTGTGGTCTGGACCAGATTCTAGGTGTAAAAGGTGACTGATAAGGATATTGTAGGTCCTCAGTCTAAAGGCAGCTGAGGCGGTAAGAAAATCAGAAGTGTGTGCCATGGAGAGATAGATGTGTTCAAAATGCCCCATACAATCAAACCCAATTAAATCAGAAATATTTACTGGGCCTATAGGGTAGGAGAAATAGACTGGGGGTAAAAGAAGGATATTATGGAGTCTTTATCCTTTAGATGATATTAGTCAATTTAGAAGGGCAAGATATAAAGAGCCAAAAATGTTAAATAACAATGTGAAAATCTCATTCATTAAGGCAAAGTGCTAAGATATGTTAAAAACTAGGACATGGTTAAATGGTTTGGTTTTGAATCAAAATGAATTTTCAGACTGAACCTTTAATTTCTTTGTAAAAATTATTACTAATATTAACTAGGAGAAATGATAAATTGATTATGAAAGTGCTTTTGGTTCATGCTACTGGGTAACATGCCATGCATTTAAAATCAGATCTTGGAATGCCTGCAACAACCCTTCCTAATTCCTCCTTCTTGGAATTACTTTTATTCAGAGTTTTTCTGAAATAGGTCACAGTGAGAACTTCTTATCTATCTGACCATTTCCCAGGGCTGGCTACAGACAGGTGGCACCTGGGCTTTGACAGCCTGGCTTAGCAAGGATGTTTCCTGCCAAGCTTACTGCAAGGCTCACTTTGGTTGTGTCTCCATGACAACACCCCAGTCTGGGGGATACTCCATCAATTACCCAGTTGCTATATTTCCATAATGCTCAGTGCCTTATGTGAATAGCTTTCCCACTTGTTTGATTGCAATGACCTTATATAAGCTTACACATAGTCCTTATTTTTGTGGTAAATGGGTTTGTACCATATCATGCCCATAGAATAGTTTTGTTCACCAGTGAACTAGTTCTATTAGCTGTGAACATACCACTTCTGTGGGAATTAAATAGCCACTGTTCTTTTTTATTTTAGAGAGAGAGAGAACATGTGTGTGTGCACATGGGCAGGAGTTGGCGGGGGATAGGGGAGGAGGCAGAGAGAGAGGGAGAGAAAATCCCAAGCAGGGCCACACAGGAGCCCCAAATGGCCACTGTTCTGATGGACAGCTTAGCAAGTAGGGTTTTTCTTCTTCTTTACTTTCATTCTTCCTTCCTTTTCTCAAGTTTCTAAAAAGAAATTGAGCTAATGGCCATGTAACTACTTATTAACGTGTCAAGTTCTCAGCTATACAACTAAACTGTAGTAAACACACATGGGCAATGCATATGGAGGAAGCACCTAATTTCCTTCCCATTTTCTTCTCCATATATACCTATGATAAAATATCCTGTTTTGTGAATATTGCATTTTAATGAATTTTAATATGCAGAATCCTTTTTGAGAGTTTTTTAAATCATTCTTTTAATTACTGAGATCAGCTTGAAGCAAAGGACTTGAAAAGCTTTGCCAAAGAGGAAAAAATAGTGTTCTAGAAAAAGTCAAAGTAAAGTGTTTTGACTTTATTTTTCTTCTGTTAAACTCACGGCAGTATTATGCTAGCAATTACCATCTTTCAAGTCAAAACTTTAAGAATCACTAAATATCAGCTAATCAATGGCATTGTGCAATTCATTAAGAAAGATTTAAAACCCAAGTGCAAGAGGAAAAAAATTTCAAGTGGTTCTGATAAGCTCCCAAAGATCAGTTCTTATTTGAAAAATTTGATGGAATCAGAGTAGAATGGAATGTCGTCATTAACCAGGGCCATTTCTTCACCTAAATCATTTTTCCAATATTGAACTTGAATAAAACTAATTCAGTTTGAAGAGGTCACTTTCTGATCTCTCCAATGAGACATTTTACAGGTCTGCATGAAACTCTCTTTCTTAGAATAAAAAATAGGGAGGTTTAAATTCCCAAATACTAAATTTAGGGTCAGAAAACACATTTTTTTAAACAACACTTATTGGGGCACCTGGGTGGTGCAGTCGGTTAAGTGCCCGACTCTTGATTTAGGCTCAAGTCATGATCTCATGAGATTGAGCCCTACTTCGAGCCCCTTGTTGGGCTCCATGTTGGGTGTGGAGAGTCTCTCTCCCTCTCCCTCTGCCCTTCCCCTCACTCCCTCTCTAAAATAAAAATAAATAAAAACAAAATAAAATAATAAAATAAACATTTGTCATCACGTTAGAATGGACAGGCAATGGGGCTCTTGCTTCATTACAGTGCTGTCTTCATTGACATGCATGCCTTTATGTAAGAACATGTTTAAAATGGGACCAGTTAACTCACCAGGAAATTTTTGTCAATCAATCCTAATAGAGAACATTTCCCTGAAGATGTACTATTCACTTTGTCCTTGAAGCAAGAAAACAAATGAGAATCCAGAGATGCATAATTGATTGTTTTATTATTAAGTTTGAGGAAAAAAACTGTGAGTCATGCTCTCACAATGTTTATGTAATTTTCTGACTTCATGATAGTTTCCCTGAAAGGCAAATGCTCAGGATAATAGATCATCAGCCCTCTCTTGTTTTGTATGATTGTGACTAACTTCTACCCCCTTCTCCTCCACTGCCCTAAGTTGTGAATTTGGAAGTTATTTTGAGTATTGCCTCAATCAAAGTGATCAGTATATGCTGTCTTTAAGTGGTTTTCATAATTTAACAATTATTTTTTTAATTAAGTTAACAATTAGCATTCAGAGACTTATCCAAACTCTGCCATACACTAGCCATGTGACCTTATAAAATCACCCATCTTCCCTGGGCTTCATTAATGCTCATCTACAATATTAGGTGGGTGACCATGACAATAATGCAGGAGCAATGTACCTCACAGAAATGACTCCCAAAAGGCAATTTGAAAATACAAATGGTGGTAACATAGGGCAGAGTTGTGGGAAAATCTGAGATTAGGTGGGAAAAGATCAACACCGGGATAAGGGGAAATCCAGAGGCTTTTGGAACAGACAAAAGTGTTAGGACTTTGCAGATCCCTTTGTGTGTAGTTTCAAACCCTGTGAGTTCCAAGTATGGAGATCCAAGTGTGTAGTAGCTCTGTGAACAAAATCCTAAACAAGCCCTGAGTCAGGATCCAAGTAACTATGAAAAGTCCAGGAAAGGTCAGGGACTAAGAGGTGGTTTATACAGCAAGGACATTGCTGCTTTAGATATCACTCTGGCCTTTACCTACAGGATAGAAAGGAGGGGGGAATTTGGAAGGAGAATGGGAAACCACTCTAGAACTGATCTGGGGGCCACCCTGAGGCACCGAACTCAGTTCTATGCCTCAGTGCACAAAACATCACAGGGAGGGGGCTGTGGTTTATGTTCACCAAGAACCCTGATATAGAAAGCACTGGGGTTGGTGGCAGTGGGTGGGAATCAGAATTTAGGAGATCAGGAAGCAGAAACTGGGCTCTTGGGTGAGATTTAATAAATGGGAGAGGTCCCTGTGAGTGACTGGGCAGGCATTTAGTCATCCAGATGAGGATGGCCTAGAAACGGAAATTAAAGACAAACATCAAAGTTTGGATGTCCAGTATAGTGAGGCAGTCATCTCAGTTTTGCAAACATTTGCTGCCTGAAGATCTGTTTGGTGCCAGGCACTGTGAACACAGAAATAAAGACAGGGACAGTATTTTTAGGCTCAAAATCCAGTCCGATTGAGAATTCGCCAACATGTACAGAGCAGAATTAGGGCTAAGAGTGCCTGGCTATGCTGCCCTCTCTACCTGATGCTGAACCCCAAGTGTGAAATAATATACCATTTTATCCAGGACTGAATGCAGGCAGGAGAAAAAAATGGAGAGAGAAACTGTTATTATGGTCACCAAAGTTTGCATTTCCGTAACTCAAGAAGTATATGAATCAATTGTACCATGAAGCAATTTCTTGTTGCTTCCTTGGCATTCATTCCTACTTCCAACTTTCCCAAACCTCTTCCTTTTTTTTTTTTTTACTGTTGTTGTTGCTATTGTTGGTCCACATGATCACAAGGAATCCAGCTCTCCTGCCAGTTCCATGGGTAAGGGTAAAACCCATAACCTAGGCTAAGCCATTCATGAACTCTACCCACTTGGTCATAGTGACTAGTTCAGGTGGGCAAGTGATCTAAGCTGGTCTAGTTAATGTGAACTGGAGGATTTCACTGAGAATGCTGAGATGAAAACATTCTTTTCCTCCTGAATGTCAACGAGAAGGCAAGCAACTGCAGAGGTGCTGGCAGCCACCTTGGGAGCACAAGGAGAGTGCCAATGTGAAAACAGAACTGACTCCCAGGGAGAAAAGTTGAAAACTGGAAAGGAGGAAAACCATGTGGTGTCCAGACCATCCCTGGGAAGGCCAGCTGGTGAGCCTCTGCTGGCTCCACCCCCACACTTTTTTTTTTCTTTTTCCTTAAGCAAATTTGGATTGAACTTTCTTTTATTTGAAACCAATCACATTTTTTTTAAAGATTTTATTTATTTATTTGAGAGAGAGAATGAGATAGAGAGAGCATGAGAGGGGGGAGGGTCAGAGGGAGAAGCAGACTCCCCGCCGAGCAGGGAGCCCCATGCGGGACTCGATCCAGGGACTCCAGGATCATGACCTGAGCCGAAGGCAGTCGCTTAACCAACTGAGCCACCCAGGCGCCCACCAATCACATTTTAAAAAAATGTTTTATTTATTTATTCATGAGAGTCAGAGAGACAGAGAGGCAGAGGCAGAGGGAGAAGCAGGCTCCCCACATAGCAGGGAGCCCGATGCGGAACTCGATCCCAGGGCCCTGGGATCATGACCTGAGCCGAAGGCAGACGCTTAACCATCTGAACCACCCAGGCACCCCCAATGACATTTTTTTAAAGATTTTATTTATTTACTTATTTGAGAGAGAGCATGAGAGGGTATAGAGTCAGAGGGAAAAGCAGAGTCCCCACTGAGCAGGGAGCCTGATGCGGGACTCAATCCTAGGATTCCAGCGTCATGACCTGAGTTGAAAGCAGTCGCTTAACTGACTGAACCACCCAGGCACCCGAAACCAAAGACATTTTTAATGATGAAACATCTATTCTCTTTAACCTGAGCACAGGCTCCCTGGTCTGCCATTAACTTGCTGCAACACTTGTGATTTCTCTGTGGGACATGGTTTCCTTATATCTAATACAAGGGGATTGGACTAATATCTATTTATCATCATTTTCACATCTAAAGATCAATGGTATTCATCAACATGGTCCCAGACTCATATCAAAGTCTAACTAGTTCTAGATCCTACTCTGAGAGTAAGATTGGGTGGGAGAGAGAAGTGACCCCTAAAAGCCAAGGGAAAGTGACATGGAATGAAGAGTGTCCAGGATACGCTTTACTGGCTTTATTTAGCGTTTCAGCCAAGTTGTGACCCCTGGGTGCTTCTTACCTTCTGCTTAGGAAATACCTCAATAATGAATAAAAATATGTCCATGGTGATGTGGAATTGATTATCTAAAGGTATGAGGACAGCATTCATGGAGACAATCTGACTGAGCTATAGAACAAAGAGAAAATCTCTGGTAGAAGAGTTAAAGCAAATTTGGACATTAAGGAGCACCAAAATAAAGGCAGACCTCTTCAAAAATTGGGATGGTTTCTTCTACTTCTCCATGGTGTCCTGTAGAACTAGCCTAGCATTGTGCCCGTGCATGTTAAGATCTATTCCTGTCTTGTCTCCTTTCCCTAGCTACTCCATCCAGCAGCATTCCTGGAAATATTGAAAATCCAGGACTGATAATCTAGTTGCATTGTTATCTCAATGGGAATTTGTAACATAACAAAAAGGCATGTAATTAAAATTACATTTGCATTTTACATAATGCCAAAATGTGCCATTGTCTAAAATCACATCTTTGGATGGCACCTCCTCCACATGAATAAAGTTTTCATACTTGTTCTGGGGTCATCATCTCCCATAATCTGAGTGAACCCTAATAACTGCAGCCCTTCCCCAAACCACAAGCGAGTGTCATCTATGCCACCATCTTTCCTGTTCCCTGAGTTATCTTTGTCTTCTGCATTGCACTCCTATACTGCTCTATAGGGGGGAAACTATAATTGCTTCTCCTCTGCATTATCACCTTCTGCCCATAGTCATCATAGTTTGCTCTTCCTGCAACTCTCCCTGGACTTGCCAGAGAATTACTATTAATTCCCATTGGGCATCTTTTCCTCAGTGGTCCTTTAGTTCCTATAGACCTAGATCATTTCCTTATATTTAACCAGCCCCTCCCATGGTTAAATGACAGCACTGTTATTCTTTGATGTCAATTTAAAAGACACTTGTTTGTTATATAATCAGATTTTTACTCCAAGAACTAACAATCTCAATGTGTTGGTGTTACAATGATAACTAAAATCATAATCATAAGTTGCTTTGTATTTAACTTGTATAAGCCTGATAAATTTGATTTAAGTTCATCATGGCTTTTGTCCCTTAATCTATTTTTGGAATATAAATACCTTGATAACATGGCAAGTATATAGACACATAGCTTTATGAACGATAGTGGAAGCTTGGTAGATGACCAATTCCGTTACAATGATGAATAACTAAACTTCGAACTTCAAATAGCAATCATCATTCATTCACTTGGACACACATTTTTTGAGCACCTGGTATGTGCTAAGTACAGGGCTGAGTCCTATGCCCAGAACAGTGACAAAAAAGCTTTGGTCCTTCTCTTCCAGAAGTTTATACAACAGATCTGACAGTCTTCTAGCAACTTACAATATGAAAAAAAACTAACAAGTTTCTGGCTGAATAGAATAAAGACCATGGCAGAGATTTAAGCAGTGTGCTTTGGGTACACAGAGAAAGGGGTGGTTAATTCTTTGGGGAGAGATTGGTGCAGCTTCCCAGGGGTATTGGAGAATAATTTGTAGAAAGGACAGAGCAGGCCAAGCAACCAAATGAACACAAGCTGTCCCCTAGAAATCCTTACTTGCACATTGTTGTTTGTGTCTATGCTAATGGTAATAACAACCTGTCAGAACAATGAACTCTAAGTACACACAATTTTGTTTCATCTTAGGACCTACCCCATCATTGAGACGGCACAGATCATGGCAAGAGAATGAAACTGCGCATAAAAATTTATGGCATCTCATCAGTGTTTAAGTTTCAACATGTCAGGTAAATTGTTTTTAATGCATATGAATGGGAATTTCTTGGAGCTATGAATTGGATTGCATACCGCCACCCTCGTCAAGTCAATAACATGCCTTTATAGAGCTTCACATGGTATGCAGCCTGCCTACCTCAACAAACTCACCTTCAGCCACTTCCCCCATACAAATGTTATTTTCAGATTTACAAGCCTCCATGCTCTTCACCTTCATGCTCTGGTTTTTCCTGACTCAGTCTTTGTCTGTGCTGTTCCCTCTTGCAGGAATACACGCTTCTCTTCCTCTACCCTCTGCAGGGCTAACTGCTATTCGTCAGAGCTCAAGAATCATCCCTTTGGGAAACTTACAATGATACCCCCTTCTGGAATAAGCACACTAAGAGACATCTGCCCAGGGTATTAGGGTACTAGAGGGTAGAGTAGCTTTTGTAACAATTTATTGGTATTTATCTCCCACTAGGCCATGCAATTCTTGGAGATTAGACATGTCTGTTATTTTTATTTATTTGTATTTGTCTATTAGTATTCACCAATAGCAAGCACATGGCATATTTTGCCCTCCTTCTCTCTTTCCTCACACACAACAAACAGCAAAAGCCCACCACCACCTAATTTCCTTTTATGCTTTTTCTCAAAAGCATTCTCATCCCAATTCTCCAGGCAGATCCTGCCAGTCACTCAGAGTTGGCACACAAACCCATGCAGTATTCTTGCCTTTACTAGGCTTGAAATCCTCATATGAATAATTAATCTATCGAAGATTGCCTCCTATTTTCCTAATATCATACCTGGAGCTCGTGTAAAAGGTGCTTACTTTGTTCAAGCCACCCTGCTTGGCTATTTATATATATTACCTGCTGTAATTCTCACGACAGTGTATTTGTGCTCATAATTAATTATTTTCCACATATGAGAAAACAGACGCACAGGAGTTCAGACACTGGTCTAAGGCCATGCTTTAAGCCTAGATTATAAACCACAGCTACAAAGCTTCTGTTATGCAAGAGGAATTGATCCTAGAGGGCTCTTGTACCGCGTAGCACCTCTAGATGATACTGCTGTCTTGTACACTTAAAATTTGCTACGAGGGCAGATCTTATGTTAAGTGTTCTTCTCACACATACACAAATAATAATAAAACAATAAATAAATAAAGAGGGCAGGAGAAAACTTCTGAGGGTGAAGAATATATTATTATGCCATAGACTGTGGCAGTAGTTTCAAGGACATACTTATTTCCAAAGCATCAAGCTGCAGACATCGAACTGTTACGGCTTCTTGTGTATCAAGCATACCTCAATAAAGTGCATTAAAAAATAAATAAACCACAGCTGTTTGACTTCCAAGTCTAGGTTTTTTCCACTGCCTGCAGGAAACATGGATTTGTTCTGTTGTTTGCTGCAAAGCCATCGCTTTAGCTACACATACTCAAAGAGCTCGGACGCAGGCATCTACAATGGCTGCCTTCTCTCTCTTCACTGGCTGATCCTCTGCCCCCATGCTACACTAAAGAGACAGGTAGATCTGTTGGGTGTCAGTAAGGTGGGGAGGATGGCGGAGCTGGCCACAAAGAGAACGTGGATGCAAGTTGACTGAATACAAATTCTCGGATCTTCATAACTCTTTGTGGAATTGGTGTTTTCCTCACTTTTCCCAATCATGTTTTCTGCCCTGTTCCTTCTAATTGCCCCGTGGAAGTCTGAAATGGCAGCTGCTTTTCTCACTACATACTCTCTCTTCCTCGGCCACACACACAGACCTATTTGTTATTTCTGGGTTGCTCTTGAGTTCTGGACTCTTGTTGATGGTTGATTTTTTTTTTTTTTTCCATCTTGGAAAAAGGAGCTGCAAGGCATTGCCTTTCAAAGACAAAGAAAAAAAAAATGGTGCTAGGGAGAGGGGAAAACCACACACATCTGAAGGATTCCATGGACTTTGTAAATAGATCCGTTTCCAAAAGCTTTCATTTAATCCAATCAAATTTGGACTCGACTTAATCCAATCCAATCCAAATTAATCCAAACCAGCTTGAGAGGTACCTCTCTGCCTATAAAAGAATTTAGCTAAAACTTTCCATCAGAAACACACCATTTTGAAACTTAACATGGACATGTCTTTAGATTTAGTCCCCGGGAGTGGAAAAGTATCATGACAAGTGGCAAATGTGTCTATTTTCTAGTTGCTGTTTCCTCTTTTCTTCTCAGCGCATGATCTCCTCTGCAGAGCTTGGGCTTTGAACAGACTTCAGTTCTGAATCATCTTGGTCACTTATTTCATTTTTTCAAATCTGAGATTATATGAATGTCCACAACTCCCCCAGTTTAAATCTCTGCCAAAAATAACTTCTGGAGAATTAACTGTGAAGTGAGGAACCAAAGCTCGGAGTGCAGATATGCAAAACTCTGTTCCCTCCCTCCCTTTCCCCACTGAAATTGCTGATTGTCATCTGGGAGAGTCCAGCTTCCTTTTAAAGTCAACCCTGTTCATAGCAGCAATGTCCACAATAGCCAAACTGTGGAAAGAGCCGAGATGCCCTTCAACAGATGAATGGATAAAGACGATGTGGTCCATATATACAATGGAATATTACTCAGCCATCAGAAAGGATAAATACCCAACTTTTACATCAACATAGATGGGACTGGAAGAGATTATGCTAAGTGAAATAAGTCAAGCAGAGAAAGTCAATTATCATATGGTTTCACTCATTTGTGGAACATAAGGAATAGCATGGAGGACATTAGGAGAAGGAAGGGAAAAATGAAGGGAGGGAAATCGGAGGGAAAGATGAACCATGAGAGACTATGGACTCCGAGAAACAAACAGGGTTTTAGAGGGGAGGAGAGAGGGGGGTTGTTTAGCCCAGTGATGGGTATTAAGGAGGGCATGTACTGCATGGAGCACTGGGTGTTATACGAAAACAATGGATCGTGGATCACCACATCAAAAACTAATGATGTATTGTGTGGTGACTAATATAACATAATAAAATAAAAAAAAAAAACTAATGATGTATTGATAAGAGAAATTCTTAATCTCAGGAAACAAACTGAAGGTTGCTGGAGTGGTGGGGAGTGGCAGGGATGGGATGGCTGTGTGATAGACAATGGGGAGGTTATGTGCTATGGTGAGAGCTGTGAATTGTGTAAGACTGTTGAATCACAGACCTGTATCTCTGAAACAAATAATACATTATATGTTAAAAAAAAAAAAAAAGATAGTAGTAAGGTAAAAACGAAGGGGGAAACCGGAGCGGGGGAGGAACCATGAGAGACTATGGACTCTGAGGATTCTAGAGGGGAGGGGGGTGGGGGTATGAGTTAGCCTTGTGATGGGTATTAAAGAGGGCACATATTGAATGGAGCACTGGGTATTATATGTAAACAATGAATCATGGAACACTACATGAAAAACTAAGGATGCAATGTATGGTGATTAACATAACATAAAAAAAGAAAAACTAATGATGTATTGTATGGTGACTAACATAATAAAATAAAGTTAAAAAAAAATAAAGTCAACCCTGATTAAACTGAATCACTTATGGGGGCACCTGAGTGGCTCAGTTGGTTACGCATCTGCATTCAGCTCAGGTCATGATCACGGGGTTCTGGGGTTGAGCCCCTCATTGGGCTCCCTGCTCAGTGGGGAGTCTGCTTTTTCCTCTCTCTCTGCTGCTGCTACCACTTGTGTTCTCTCGCTTTTTCTCTCTCTCTCAAATAAATAAATAAAATCTTTAAAAATCACTTATGAACTTATGCCTTGCTGCAAAAAATCAGGAAAACTCATTCTCTTCTCTTCAATTAATCCAGATGACTAAAAACCACTGAAATCGCCTAACTTGCTTTTTAAAGAAGTATCTTTCATGCCCTGGAGTTCAAGCTGCTCCAATGTGAAAGTAACATATTACCTTCTATCCTAAATAATGCTGAGTTCTATGCTATTTACCCTGAGGAGTCAATAATTTTTGAACGAATTAATAAGTCTGGACATGTATGGGACTAACTTTGAACATGTCCAAAAGGTTAACTCACTTTTAACTAGAGCATAAGTTGAAACAATGAAGTGCTAGTTTGCATCCTTCCGTTTGTCCCTCCTGGAACCCAGGCTACTCACTGTTTTATCCACTCATGCTTTGGCCGTAGAGGAGAAGTGCAAGAGTGCGTGGAATGAGCAGCATAAGAACACTGTCACTCCCGGGAAAGAAGTGGTCCTCAAGACCTTTCTGATGGATAGTGTATCTCCTGCATTGTCTGAACATCTATGAAGAAAGCAGGAGCAACATGCAAGAGTTTTGTTTTTTTTCCAGTTATTCCTCTGGATATATTCAAGGCCATTGTAGAAATTTTCATCCTACCTTTCTTCAGGAAGCACATACTGGAAGGACATTCTAGAGTATTACACTAGAAGTTAGGGGATGGCATTGGAGTTAAAATAATTTTATATTTTTGCCTAAGGGAGAGAACATAAGCAGGTGCAAAATAATTATTCCTTACTTTGCATTATGCCTTATTGCTGAGTAAAAACTTATATGCACATAAATTATTGTATTTATTTTCATAATTCTTGAGGTGAGGGGACAGGCATTTTAGAGATGAAGGCAATATAGCTAGGAATTTATAGGAATTACCTGTGGTAAATTGCCTCATTGGCAGAATTCCTCACCCCTCCCTGCATCAATCCCTTTTGCCAAGTGACTTTAAGTTCCTCCCACAAAAGGAGTGGAGAATATTTGCCACCCCTTGACTCTGACTTTGCCTCTATACCTTGCATTGGCAAACAGAACAAGAGGGAAGCAGTGGTGTGCCAATTCTGAGTGTCAGCCCTCCACCAACAACATGAGAAGAACATGTCCAGGAGAGCATGTGGGTCCCAGGAGAAGGATGAGAGGAACGTGGAGCAGAGTCACCCTGGGTATGCTCAAGGTAGATCAGTTGGCCAACAGATAAATAAATTATTGGTGTTTTAAGCTACTGACTTGTAGTTGTGTTTAGGTAGTAATAGCATGCACATTGTCAAAGCTACACAGCTAGTTAGGCGAAGAGTCAGAGATCAGTCATTACTTTTGACTCCAAAACCACTGACATTCCATTATGCCAGATGCCTACTGAACATATCATCTTGAGTCTAGACAGCTTCTCAGTTTTGAGGCTAAGAAACTTTCTTCTAGTAACCTCTACCTTACAAGCTAGTCCAACATACCTGTCATTATACCCTAACCTACTTCTCTGCTATAGATACACAGCTGTCCTTCCACCAGCTCTTCTTACGTGTTTTCTTTCTTTCTCCATGTACTCAGTCCTATGGTCACTACCCCTTCTCTGCTCAACCAGATCTGCTTAGTTATCACTGCACTTCCCATCCATCCATTCATGAGCTCTCCCCTATTCACCTATTCTCTGCTTACCTGGCACTTAGCATTTATTTGTGGTGTCAACTCCACACAATTATACCTCTAATCCCTGCTCTTGATGACTATACGCCTTGTCTCCATAGCTCAATATAAGCTCCCCACAGGGCCCAAGACCTCTGTTTCCCTGGTGTACCTATAATACAGAGATGAGTGATTAAATAAATAATAATTAAACTCCTAGTGTATAAACTATAAGGAGGCTAAATTAGTGCAGCATCTTTTTTACTGCTTGCATAATTGCTCCACATCTCCAGACTGCTAAAAAGCAAATACAAGCATTCTGCAGCATTACCTTGATCTCTTCGTATCTGAAATACTATCAGAAAAAAAGAAGTATGCCTTACCCAGAGAGACGAATACTTCCACTCTCCACCAGGTGTCTCCTCAGGTTCAGCCATTTTCAGCAGCATTCCTGTAAAAGATGAGGATGTGGCTAGGTCTAACAAGCAAGCACAGGGCAGAGGAAGGCCACCTACTGCAAAGGACTGCGGGGCTGGTTACGTAGCAGAACAAAGCAGGCAGAGATACAACTTCAAAAAGTTGCTTCCCTGTGTGTGTGCACGATGCAGGCACAATAATTATTTCAAAGAACAGACCTTCTGAAAATATAGCTCATGGATCATTACTTATAAAAGAGTACCAGCTCTTCTTTTAAAATGCAATTTCCACCTCAGGGAAAAACTTAGTTTCCATGCATATCACACTCATTATCATTGGTACATAGGTGGCTTATTAGCAGACTTTGGTATTCTTAAAGATCCTTCCTGTTGGAACTTTTGCATTTGAAAGAAAACTAAATCAGCAAGAAGAACTCAGCATTTGCTCTGCTGTTCTTCCCAGCTTTCTACTGGCTGCACTTGGAGTTGTAGGCCTACGTGAGCCTGGCCCCAAACCGTCAACCTGAAGAAAGACCATCGTAACCACACGTAGGTACCTTGTGGGTCCAACAGACTGAAGGGTGTGCCAAGATGCTTCCAGGGCCAGATCATTAGAGCGAGGTAGTCAGCAAAATAGGAGGTGAATCTGCTAGCTTGTGTACAAAAGACACAGGCTTTCAGTTATAAAACTTCTGTAACAACTAGGCCCTTCTGACAAGAAGCTTTTCTTTTGCATATAGCATGTGTGGCTTGTCACTATTTTTTTTTCAGGGTTTGCCCTGGGTATTTATTTTAACACTGATTCCTTAGATGTGTGTGTGTGCGTGTGTGTGCGTGTGTGTGTTGTAAGGGTTGTACCTGCTCACGACTATGAGCTTGATCTCTGGAAGAAATCAAGTACTGCTTTGTCCAACACCTTTTATGGCTGTTCTTACCTGATCAGAGGGAAGACGGAAGCATTGTTTACCACTGATTAGCTAACTCCTGTTCCCACAGAAACCCATGGGATCATATCAGTTCACATTCATGTTCTGCCTATGACCCAAAATCAGGGAGATTAGATCAGAATGAGGACGGAGAAGAAGCATGGTGGATGCATGGTATCATGGGCTAAATTTTGCTTCCAACAAAAAAACATATGCTGAAGTCATAAGCCCAGTATCTCAGAACGTCACCTTATTTAGACATGAGGAGTTTCTACAGAGGTAATGAAGTTAAAGTCATTAGTGTGGTCCTAATCCACTATAACAGATGTCCTTATAAATAGAGGAAATGGGGACATGGACATAGACACAGGGGAATGCCACATGAAGGCAGAGATTATGGCAATGCATCGACAAACCAAGGTATTCCAAAGACTGCTAGTAGAGCACCTGAAGCTAGGAGGGAGGCAGGAAACAGATTCTCCCTCACAGCCTTCGGAAAGAGCCAATCTCGCTGACACCTTATCCCAGACTTCTGGCTTCCAGAGCTGGGAGAGAATAAATTTCTGTTGTTTAAGCCATCCAGTTTGTGGTATTTTGTTCCAACAATCCTAGGAAACAAATACAGATAGAGGAAAAGAGATTCTGTGCTTCTGACCTGATTGATAGAAGTGGCTTAAACCTTGCTGAGAACTTTTATTTAACTCCGGGTGGGGTGGGGTGCAAGGAGGTGAGCCAGGAAAGGCATTCCTGGTTAAGAGCTGTACTGTCCTATTAATATGGATTAATTAAGTAGGTGTTTGGACTCCACCAAAATCAGGATAACCTTCATTCTCTCATAGAGTACATATAATACAATTTTCAGTAACTTACCAGTTATGTATTGGATCAGCTTTCTGTGAGACATTCAGTTCTGAACATAAATGTTGACACTTCCTAATTTTATTAGATAATAGTCAAATCCATCATGATCCTTGGCATATCTTGTGTTTTAGCAATTGGTCACTAGCTGGTCTCGGCCCCATCGAGTCATTAAATCCCAAGGAAATGTTTTGGCTAGGGTTGTCATTTTTATTTTAAGCAAAAAATCCTCAAAAGCTCATGGTGAAATAATAACCTCTGGTGTCAATTTTTGTCCTGCCTTTTGTCTTATACAATGTTTAGATATGAGGACAATATTAAGTAGCTGTGGAGAATTATAATCAAATAGACATCATCGCAAAGTTCTCTTTCACTCATGATATTTCCCTCAGCTCTGAAGCAGGCCTGGCATGTGATCCTGGGTTATAATAAGGACCTGAATACCAGCACTCCCATCTTTTATTACGGATTTTTAGCTCTACTGCCAAGGTCTATCTTGAATGCACCCACATTTTTATTCCAGTAAGATACAGAGTGAAATATGGGTATAGACACACAGTAACCGTGTAGACTACTTGTGGGTCTGGCCTTAAAACTATATAATCCGGCCAGAGAGGTTTAAATGTTGATGGCTGTGTGAGTAAACAACTCAATATGTTCAAGAACATCTAGAAAGAAGTACTTACTATCAATTAACCAGCTCTCCTTCATAGGCGGGAATACTTCGCAATGCACACAGCACCACTTGGGTCTTCATTCTTAATGAAATTAATTTAATTCAACATCTGTTATGTACCTGCCATGCCCAGAATGCTGCACTGGGGTTTATGTAATATTTCTCATATTTTCTTTATTTTCTTTTCTTGCTTTCAAGAGAAAGAGTATGGCCAGATTGCCTCCCCAGTTAGACTTCTTTCTTGTTTTTTAAAAAAAATGGCTTGAAAATTAATAGAGGAAACCAAATTTCCTTTTGATGAATGCATTGGTAAATGTCTTTTTCCTGGAACCTGGGGCCCAGGAATTTGGAGCTGGTAACTACTGTTAATGTATGAGAATTTTAGGCTCCAGGTTGCTGTACCAGAGCCAAGTGACTGACACCCTTGATTATGACACTCTCTGAAGAAGAGTTTCGTCTGACAACACAAGAAGGCACACAGCTGGAAACTGAGCTGTGATCAAAATAGAAGGTGGGCCCCCTGAGAGACTCCCTGGTGGCAAGGAGAGAGTATCTTGGTCACCTTTATTTCCCAGCAACTGAATAATGCCTGGCCCCAAATGAAACATCCTCAACGTTTCCTGAATGAGTAACAGTAGAATTTGTCAGAAACAGTAGAAAAGCCCATGGCTGGACTTTTCAACCTTGGGCTGCATACTCACATCTGGATATTGTTATTTTCCATCCTTAGAATCTATTGTCTGTATTACTCTTTTTCACTCAATGATAGAGAAGTTGTTAAATCAACAAGCCTCAAATCCTGAATTGCTTTATACTTGGTGCTACTTGTTTATCCCATGCTGGCATGGAGGAGCATGGGTGCTGGTATTATATTTGAGGGTGCTAGAGTGTTACTCTGGACAGTAGGGGAACCTGTCTGAAAAAGTCCTACAGAGACTGGCAGTTCCCTGTTCTCCTACCCCTACCCACACATCTCTCCCCAGAGAGAGATGTAAAAGGGTTCTCACATTATTGTGGTCCAGCTCAGGGCGAGTTGGGGTGCCAATGAGTCATGGGCCAAGCCCTGAGGACTATAGCACACACTTGGGATAGAAAGAAATCATCCCAGGGAAGGACTGTGCACATAGAGAAAAAAATCAGACTTTAGCTTTCAGCATTGCCTGGATCTGTGTAATAGCCATTAGAAATGGCAGTAGCTATAGATTATAGAAATAGTTGATATAGTGTGAATTTCAAGCAACAGCAGAGACAGAATTCCCTAAAAATGGTCAAGAAGCCTCAATACAAGGAAATGATTCTTTCAGCGCAGGCAAGTTCAGGGCGCAAGGAGGATGAGCAGAAAGGTCAATACCAGAACTATTAAAGCAAAGGGTCCAAATAGTCCCAGAACATAAATAACACCCACTTCACTTCTCTCTCTTAGTGAGGCAGGATTTGATACTAACATGGGGACCACAAGCATACCATTTGCAGTTGTGAATCCGAAGGTATTCTTCAGTTTATTTTATAGTTGACCTAACAGGTCACTCCGCAGTATGGATCCGTACTCAAGCAACCCTTGCGTGCCTGTTATTATACCCCAAATAAAAGACCCTCCCCAATTAGTGTACATTGTTTCTCTCTTCTTGGTGGCCTCCAATTGACAATTGCAGTCAGGGCTTCAGTCTCTAGGTGGCTAAACAGGTAAAAAACAAAACAAAACAAAAACAAATAAATAAACAAACAAAAACCAAACACACACACAGCCCACTTGGAGAATCCTGGCTTACTACAGGTGTGTACTTCTCGCTATATTGCCTCGCAAATTCTAATGCTAGCTGTGCCTTAATCGCCATTTGGAAGGCTAGCAATGCAAAACACAGAAAAACAGCATCTGCTTATGAAAACAAATTCCGGTTTTGAAGCTCTAGGTAACAGAACTAGCCACATAGTTAGTGGTAAAAGCAAGTTATTTTCTTTTAAGTTGTGACAAATACTAAATGTATACTTTTTAGTTATCCTTCCCCTGGGAAAACCACGGCCATGGGCTTCCTGCTGACAAAGCTTATCACTAATTCATTTGCCTCCTTGAACAGTAAAAAACATTTTCCATAAATGAAAGTGAATTTGCTACATTATAACTCAGTCACCAAGAGGAGCATTTCCCTTCTGCATCCGTTGGAAAATATTTACATTTTTCCCCATTCTTTGCTGTGTAAGAATCTGTGTGCTTTCATAGTTCCGTTTTTAACCCTGAAAAAGTGGTTCCATTCTTGAAATCCAGGGGCTTCATGTAACAAAGCTTCCCTTATCTTTGTAAAGTTGGCCTAAGTTTCATACGTCTGAGAAGGCACGGATGCTGAAGTTATTAAGTTTGTCCAAGTAAATAAATCAGAGAGAATCAGGAGCCAGCTGGTAATCAAACTGACCTCCAGACTTCCTGGGAAGTCTTCTCTTCATTTATTTATTTAATTTTTCTCATTTGTAAGTACTCATAACCTAGAGTGGATGCATTTGGGCTGAGGATATATTAGAAAATAAAATAAACGAAAAATTTGTTTGTAATAGCTAGGACACGAATGGGGCAACAGTTTTTAAAACATGTTGCATTCATAACAATTATTTAATTAATTTATTTTTAAAAATATTTTATTTATTTATTTATTTGAGAAAGAGGGGGGAGCAGTGAGGGACAGAGGGAGAAGCAGACTCTCCGCCGAGTAGGGTGCCCGATGCGGGGCTTGATCCCATCTGAGCTGAAGGCAGATGCTTAACCGACTGAGTCACCCAGGTGCCCCAACAATTTTTTAATTTAGAGGACTAAAATCAGTTGTTATGTAACTGAGTACCAGTTGATTGTTGAAAGATTATGTTGAGGCTATGGGTAACTAAATCTAGTTGTTATACTACTTTGTCGGAATTACACAAGTATCAAATGTGTAATTAGGATGGAAAACTGAAAGTCTTTGTGCTGCAGTGATTTATAATGGTGATGTGACTCTAGTACCAAAGAAAGCCCCATGCAAAAGAGCGAGCACAAAACCCACCACACAACAAAATGTATTGTGGTGCAGTAACAAAAGAGCGGTGTCTATGCAGTCAAATTCATTTCAAATGTTATAGAGCACTCCTCAGGATGTCCAGGCTCAGCCCCAGAGATATTCAGGTCCCCAGAAAGAACTCTGTGATAGGTGAAAACAATATTCTCCAAATTTGGCTGCACACTAGAATCCCCTAAGCAGCGTTTATGCTGACACCCAGGTCATACCCCATCTTAAGTCAGAATGTTCGAGGGTGGAAGTCGGACTTCAGATTTCAGTATTTTTTTAAAGATCTCCAAGTGATTCCACTGTGCGGTAAAGTTTGAGAATCAGTAAGTTACAGAAAATAAAGGTTAAAAGATCAAAATGTCTCCAAAGGTTCAAGCAAATAGTAGTCACATTTTGACAGAATGAACGTTAAGCACAGGCTCTCTTCCATTCCTTATCTGAAATCTTTGGGGTTGGATGTGTTTTAATATTCAGAATGTTCCATATTTTAGAACTTATATAGTAATATATTTACATCATGTAGCTCCTTGATCAGGCTATGGGGATAGAGAACCCTGGAGCCACAAAACTAATATGTCTATAGGAAATCATTCACGCTGAGGAAATTGAAACTAGAGATACAATCACATCCACTTAAGTCAGGTTTCGCCACCAAATGAATTTACCCATACTTATAAATCCACTTTTGATTTTCAGAGCTTCTGGAATTTCATAATTGTTGTTAAGGGCATGTGGACCAATACTGACTCAAACTTTGAGCAAGCCAAATCAAGACCTAAACCAACAGACTCCACTCACAGTAATCAATAGCAGAGGCACCAGTGAGGTTGACAGTGATGACAGTGAGTAGACCACCCTGTCATCTCAGCCTAAATCTGGTCCGCTTACCTCTAAGAACAATTCTCATACATGAGCTGATAACTTGTCTAAAAGCTGAATTCCTTGTTGTATATGTTTCTACATACGTATATACATACATACATACATCATGTCTGCATGTGTATTTGAAATGCCAACCCATTGGAACATATACCTTAAAGAATCAACCAGACACATTCTTAGAGTAATCAATAACCATAGATTCCCTGGCGTGCACATCTCAAGGCTGTCAAACACAAACTTCACAACCACTGGCACTACCCTGTAATTTCGTATCTGTAAACCACAGCTGTGGTTCAACAGCTTATGGAGTCTAACAGCCAATCTCATCACATCTAGAAGAGAGCATGCTGAGTTATTTATTGGAAACGGTCTATTGGCTTTCTGTCCTGGGGTGGCATTGCTCACTGATATTAATCAGATGAAGAGGAAACATATGGATTTTTACTGGGGAAAGATGTGTATAGTCAATGAGAACAGGACCAACCCAAAGATGAAAGCTTTTAGTCTAAAGGCACCTACAGAAAATATAACTTCGCAGGAGAGAGTAGAAAGTCAAAGCTGGTTATACAGCTCTGATGTTATTTAGCTAGTGGAGGACACCACATATTTAGGCTCTAGAGGAATCTGATAGAATAGTTAGAGGAGATCTAAGAACTACATAAAGCTAGAAGAATCATCATTGTGGACTAAGTTCCTAAGACTTCCTTCAGGGATGCATTGAGAAATAATTAGCTTCACCTGATGCCCTGGGTGTCCCTCCGACTCTGCCCGAGCCCCCCATCTCCTTGCTCCCAGTGGCACCAAACCCAAGAATCAGAGGGTAAAGCAGGCCTCTCTTGCTAGCATTGTTTTAAAGGTAGCCAAGTACAGGATTTATCACACTAAGAGAACCACCAAGGGTAAGAACTACCAACTCCATTTGAAAACCACAGTTCGGTCTTCAGAAATGTTCAAATGACCTTTCCCTCCTTGCTAGTCACCTGCCTCTAATTGCCCATAGCATTCAGTACAAATGTCAAATACAAAAGAATAGTACGAAAGAAGAACTTTTGGAATCCTCTCCCCCACCTCTCTCTCAGGAAATGAACCTAGTTGACTGAATGAAATGAGCCTTTGATATGTGAATCCCCTCAGCTTCCTCCCCAACACCTACAAGTTGACGAGCCCCCACTCCCACTTTCCCATTTCCTTGCTCCTCTCTCCAAGATTGTCCTACTTTTTCTCCAGTCCAGGCACCTCTCATCTGTCTCTTCTGCATCCCCCTCCCAGATAGAGCTCTCCTTTGTGAACATGCTCGCACCTTTCCCACTCAAAAACCCAGCAAAAAGGGGACATGACCTTGAGTTTGCCATAGCCTCACTTTTTTCACTTTTAGTGTGTAGCTTCTGGGAAGGGGTGAATGGGACATGAGAAAATAGAAACACTTGCCTTGCCTCCTCCTCCCACTTGTACACCGAAATTGTAGTTTCCAGGGTCAATTATCCTAGCAGCTAAATTCAGTGGACATCTTTCAGTCCTGCCATGCCTCACCTCTTCACAGCATCTTTAATTCTTCCTGAGCTGAAACTGGCCTTTTGTGACACCCACTCTTTCTGACTTTTTCTCAGGCATCTGGGTAAGCCCTTCGCTCTCTGTTTTCTTAATGAGCCCTTCTCCCACCTGCCAGTTAAATGATTGTGATCCCATGGTTCTGTCAGTGATTTCAACAGCATCCTTAACATTGCCCAAACCTATCCTGTTCTCTCCTACACCACTGATATTAATTTAATTTAAAACTTCATCATTTCTCTTCTGAATTTCAGCAACAGCCTCCTGACTGCCTCCCCCACCATTCTCCTGGTTTTGCTTCACCTGCCATCAATTTGATGGCAAATATATGGCACATCATCTGCATTTCTCCATACTGTGCCCTTGACAACCACAGTCATTTTTAACAATGGAGAAAAATATTTCTTTTGGAAGCTGAATCTGACTCATATATCCATTAAATCCACAATATACCTCACCTTTCCTAGATATTGAGTGGTGAAGTCAGATGAATTTTTTTTGGAATTGAAGTGGTAGACAGGAGCCATGCCTTTTGGAAGTTGTGCCTGGAATAACAGCCATCCCTGAATATGCAAGTATGGCCTTTTCCCAGCTGAGCCTGAACATAGGATGCCACAGCATCCTTCTCAACACAGTGTCAATTAATGGGGGTTGAATGCTGGTTGAAAACTATTTGCCATTCTTGCCTCGAATGTTCCCCACTCTGCTTCAGGGTGGTCCTTCTAAAACAAACAAATGAAAATATGAAATGCTGTCACCACCCTGTTCAAAGTGTTGTAATTGTCCACCTTTGCCTATAGGATACAGTCCGTGGTTTTATTCTGACACAGAAGTTTTCACAGGGTCTGGTCCTGCCTATTTTATCAATCTGCCCCCCAGCACTCTCAGTCTTTAACGAACTCCTTACTATTACCAAGAGCTTCAGGGCTTGTTTGTTTCTGTAAGATGTTTAATAGTTGCACCTGGTGACTATGGTTAACGATACTGTATTTGTACTTGTGTTTACACAAGTACGAATGTACTTGTAAGTTGCTAAGATAGTAGATCTGAAATGTTCTCACCACCATGGGTCTCACAACAACCCAAAAGTAATTATGTGAGCTGAGGGGTGTGTAAACTAACCTTGTTGTGGTAGTCATTTTGCAATATATTTGAGTATCAAATCATTCCCTTGCATACATACCTTAAACTTACACCATGTTGTATGTTGATTTTATCTCAGTAAAGCTTGGAGGCAAAAGAGCATTCACCTATAAGGGTAGATGAAGTCAACAAAGAAATGAGCATTTAAATAGGGGACAGGATGACTCAAAAAAAAAAAAAAACAAAAACAAAAACAAAAAAAAACCTGTGGCAGAAACCTACATTATAGGAATTAAAGAGAGGAGGAAGGTCAGAGAAAGAATGGGACAGGAAAAGAGAATTGTAAGAAAACTTCGTAGAGAAAAATGTCCCAGAAATCAATGGGAGAGCAAAAGAAAAAACTACATGTGTGTTTGTTTTGTGTCTACTTGCCATGAAAGTGAAGGGGAGCTGTGGTGACTGAGGGAGGAAGTAGACCTAAGGCCAGGAAGGTGATCAGTAATTGCAAATATCACAGATGGAAGGAAGGAAGTGAGGATCAGTAGAAGCTATTCAATGTGGTGACTACACGGACATAACTTGAAATAGGTGTTTCAACTGAATAGTGGGAGAAAATCGGATTGCAAAGCACTATAGACTGAGTCAGTAGTGAGGAAGTGAAACAAAGTGAAGGAAACATGGCCTCTTTCCCCATTGGTCCATGAGCTTTTGGGAGGCAGAGACTAGCATCTAGTACAGGTCTCATGCATAGCATTCTTGGATAAATATGATTTATAAAATATCCAGCTTTGGGGAGCAGAGCAAGATGGCGGAGGAGTAGGAGACCTGCATTTCGTCTCCTCTCAGGAATTCAGCTGGATAGGGATTAAACCATTCTGAACACCTACAAACTCAACAGGAGATCGAAGAAAAGAAGAGCAACAACTCTCTGAACAGAAAAGCGACCACTTTCTGGAAGGTAGGCCGTGCGGAGAAGTGAATCCGAGGCGATATTCGGGAGGATAGACGGCGGGGGAGGGGCCTCCGGCCACCGCTTCTGGCAAGTGATAGAGCCACGAAGCACAAACTCGGAACTTTTAAAAGTCTGCTCTGCCGAGGGACGTCACTCTGGTGGCTAAGCGGGGGGTGGAACCCTCCGGGACAGGGTGGTCTCAGGACCCTCGGGGTCACAGAAAGACTGGGGGTGCCTGAGTGTGGCAGAGCTCCCAGGGATCGGAACGGGGAAGCCGGCTGCAGAGGCGGAGCCCAGGCGCGGGCTCTCAGCTCGGGGTTGCCATTGACCGTGATCCGCGGCCCAGTCGGGCCCCTGCTCCTCCAGCAGGGACCCAACAAGCGGCAGATCCGGGGAGACTCCCCTTCCTCCCCCCGGGAGGAGCCGCGCAGGAGTGCACCGCAGGGATCTGCTGGGTTTGGAGAATCCGCCCAGGGTCGGGTGACAGAGATAGAAACGCGCAGTCACAGGCCGGGTGAGCACGGAGTGTGGCCGGAGACCGGGGAGACGGGAGTGACTGACGGCTTTTCTCTGGGGGCTCACTGAGGAGCGGAGCCCCGAGTTCTCGGCTCCTCCGGAGCGGAGATTGGGAAGCCGCCATTTTCACTCTCCGCCTCCAAAGCTGTACGGAAAGCTCGCAGGGAACAAAAGCCCGGAGAGCAAACCCGAGCAGATGACTTAGCGGGGAGGGGGCAAGGGCGGGGCAATTCCGCCTCCGGCAGAGACATTTGGAAACCACGGCAACAGGCCCCTCCCCAGAAGATCAGCGAGAACAGCCAGCCAAGACCAAGTTTACCGATCAATGAGAACGGCAGAACTCCAGCGCTACGGGAATACTGCACATAGAATTCATGGCTTTTTTACCATGATCCTTTAGTCTTTCAAAGTTAATTTTTTTTTAACTGTTTTTTTTTTTTTTGAATTTTTCTTTTTCCCTTTTTCAACCAACATCTTATCAATCCCTTGTTTTAAAAAAACATTTTTATTTTTCATTTTTAGATTCATATTCTATCCCTTCATAGTAGTTACCCGTATTTTTGGCATATATATATAAGTTGTTCTCTCTTTAAAATTTTGAGATTGTTTCTTCTAACAGATCAAAATATACCCTAAATCTCTAGTGTATGGTTTTTTTCTACTCCCCTGCCTGATCACATTCTCTCCCTTTTGTTTTTCTTTTTTCTTTTTTTAAATCCTCCTCTTTCTTTTTTCAAACAACTTCTTATCAATTCCTTTTATAAAATTTTTTATAATTCCCATCTTTACAGTCATATTCCATCCCTTCATCATATCAACCCTTATTTTTGTACATATATAAGTTTTTCTTTCTTTAAAATTTTGGGAGGCACTTTCTTCTAAAAGACCAAAATACACCCAAAATCTAGTGTGTGGCACTAATCTATATACCAGCCTGATCATATTTGATCACGTTCTGTTTTTTTTTGTTGTTGTTTTGTTTTGTTTGTTTTTGTTTGATTTTATCTTTATCTTTTTCTTTTTTCTCTCTTTCCCTTTCTTTACCCACTGCTTCAGGTCTTTTCTGATTTGTTTAGAGTATATTTTCTGGGGACACTGTTACTCTGCTAGCATTTTGTTCTCTCATTAATCTATTCTCCTCTGCTCAAAATGACAAGATGGAAAAAATCACCTCAACAAAAAGAACAAGAGGTAGTACTGACTGCCAGGGACCTACTCAATATGGACATTAGTACGATGCCAGAGCTAGAGTTCAGAATCATCACTTTAAAGATACTAGCTGGGCTTGAAAAAAATATGGAAGTTATTAGAGAAACCTTTTCTGGTGAAGTAAAAGAAATAGAATCCAACCAAGTAGAAATCAAAAAGGCTATTAATGAGGTGCAATCAAAAATGGGGGTGCTAACTGCTAGGATAAATGAGGCAGAAGAGAGAATCAGTCATATAGAAGATGAAATGATGGAAAATAAAGAAGCTGAGAAAAAGAGAGATAAACAACTACTGGATCACGAGGGCAGAATTCGAGAGATAAGCGATACCATAAGACGAAACAACATTAGAATAATTGGGATCCCAGAAGAAGAAGAAAGAGAGAGAGGGGCAGAAGGTATAATGGAGCAAATTATAGCAGAGAACTTCCCTAATTTGGGGGAGGAAACAGGCATCAAAATCCAGGAAGCACAGAGAACCCCTCTCAAAATCAATAAAAATAGGTCAACACCCCGACATCTAATAGTAAAACTTACGAGTCTCAGAGACAAAGAGAAAATCCTGAAAGCAGCTCGGGAGAAGAGATATGTAACCTACAAGGGTGGAAACATTAGATTGGCAACAGACCTATCCACAGAGACCTGGCAGGCCAGAAAGGACTGGCAGGATATATTCAGAGCACTAAATGAGAAAAATATGCAGCCAAGAATACTCTATCCAGCTAGGCTGTCATTGAAAATTGAAGGAGAAATAAAAAGCTTCCAGGACAAACAAAAACTGAAGGAATTTGCAAACACAAAACCAGCCCTACAAGAAATCTTGAAAGGGGTCCTCTAAGCAAAGAGAGACCCTAAAAGCAACATAGACCAGAAAGGAACACAGACAATATACGGTAACAGTCACCTTACAGGCAATACAATGGCACTAAATTCCTATTTTTCAATAGTTACCCTGAATGTAAACAGGCTAAATGCTCCAATCAAAAGACACAGGCTATCAGACTGGATTAAAAAACAAGACCCATCGATATGCTGCCTGCAAGAGACTCATTTTAGACCCAAAGACACCCCCAGATTGAAAGTGAGGGGGTGGAAAAACATTTACCATGCTAATGGACACCAAAAGAAAGCTGGGGTGGCAATCCTTATATCAGACAAATTAGATTTTAAACGAAAGACTGTAATAAGAGATGAGGAAGGACATTATATCCTACTTAAAGGATCTATCCAACAAGAAGATCTAACAATTGTAAATATCTATGCCCCTAACATGGGAGCAGCCAATTATATAAGGCAATTAATAACAAAAGCAAAGAAACACATCGGCAACAATACAATAATAGTGGGGGACTTTAACACCCCCCTCACTGAAATGGACAGATCGTCTAAGCAAAAGATGAACAAGGAAATAAAGACTTTAAATGACACACTGGACCAAATGGACTTCACAGACATATTCAGAACATTCCATCCCAAAGCAACGGAATACACATTCTTCTCTAGTCCCCATGGAACATTCTCCAGAATAGATCACATCCTAGGTCATAAATCAGATCTCAACTGGTACCAAAAGACTGGGATCATTCCCTGCCTATTTTCAGACCACAATGCTTTGAAACTAGAACTCAATCACAAGAGGAAAGTCGGAAAGAACTCAAATACATGGAGGCTAAAGAGGATCCTACTGAAGAATGAATGGGTCAACCAGGAAATTAAAGAAGAATTAAAAAAAAATACATGGAAACCAATGAAAATGAAAACACAACTGTTCCAAATCTTTGGGATGCAGCAAAGGCAGTCCTAAGAGGAAAGTATATAGCAATACAAGCCTTTCTCAAGAAACAAGAAAGGTCTCAAGTACACAACCTAACCCTCCACCTAAAGGAGCTGGAGAAAGAACAGCAAATCAAGCCTAAACCCAGCAGGAGAAGAGAAATAATCAAGATCAGAGCAGAAATCAATGAAATAGAAACCAAAAGAACAGTAGAACAGATCAATGAAACTAGGAGCTGGTTCTTTGAAAGAATTAACAAGATTGATAAACCCCTGGCCAGACTTATCAAAAAGAAAAGAGAAATGACCCAAATCAACAAAATCATGAACGAAAGAGTAGAGATCACAACCAACACCAAAGAAATACAAACAATTATAAGAACATATTATGAGCAACTCTATGCCAGCAAATTAAATAACCTGGAAGAAATGGATGCATTCCTAGAGATGTATCAACTACCAAAACTGAACCAGGAAGAAATAGAAAACCTGAACAAACCTATAACCACTAAGGAAATTGAAGCAGTCATCAAAAATCTCCCAAAAAACAAAAGCCCAGGGCCAGATGGCTTCCCAGGGGAATTCTACCAAACATTTCAAGAAGAATTAATACCTATTCTTCTGAAACTGTTCCAGAAAATAGAAATGGAAGGAAAACTTCCAAACTCATTTTATGAGGCCAGCATTACCTTGATCCCAAAACCAGACAAAGACCCTATCAAAAAGGAGAATTACAGACCAATATCCCTGATGAACATGGATGCAAAATTCTCACCAAAATATTAGCCAATAGGATCCAACAGTACATTAAAAGGATTATTCACCACAACCAATTGGGATTTTTCCCTGGGCTGCAAGGTTGGTACAACATCCGCAAATCAATCAATGTGATACAATACATTAACAAAAGAAAGAACAAGAATCATATGATCCTCTCAATAGATGCAGAAAAAGCATTTGACAACGTACAGCATCCTTTCTTGATCAAAACTCTTCAGAGTATAGGCATAGAGGGTACATACCTCAAGAATATAAAAGCCATCTATGAAAAACCTACAGCGAATATCATTCTCAATGGGGAAAAACTGAGAGCTTTCCCCCTAAGGTCAGGAACGCGGCAGGGATGTCCACTATCACCACTGCTATTCAACATAGTATTGGAAGTCCTAGCCACAGCAATCAGACAACAAAAAGAAATCAAAGGCATCCAAATTGGCAAAGAAGAAGTCAAACTCTCACTCTTTGCAGATGATTTGATACTTTATGTGGAAAACCGAAAAGACTCCACCCCAAAACTGCTAGAACTCATACAGGAATTCAGTCAAGTGGCAGGATAGAAAATCAATGCACAGAAATCAGTGGCATTCCTAAACACCAACAACAAGACAGAAGAAAGAGAAATTAAGGAGTCGATCCCATTTACAATTGCACCCAAAACCATAAGATACCTAGGAATATATCTAACCAAAGAGACAAAGGATCTGTACTCAGAAAACTATAAAATACTTATGAAAGAAATTGAGGAAGACACAAAGAAATGGAAAAACATTCCATGCTCATGGATTGGAAGAACAAATATTGTGAAGATGTCAATGCTATCTAGAGCAATCTACACATTCAATGCAATCCCCATCAAAATACCATCCACTTTTTTCAAAGAAATGGAACAAATCATCCTAAAATTTGTATGGAACCAGAAAAGACCGCAAATAGCCAGAGGCATGTTAAAAAAGAAAAGCAAAGCTGGCGGCATCACAATTCCGGACTTCAAGCTCTATTACAAAGCTGTCATCATCAAGACAGTATGGTACTGGCACGAAAACAGACACATAGATCAATGGAACAGAATAGAGAGCCCAGAAATGGACCCTCAACTCTATGGTCAACTCATCTTTGACAAAGCAGGAAAGAATGTCCAATGGAAAAAAGACAGTCTCTTCAGCAAATGGTGTTGGAAAAATTGGATAGCCACATGCAGAAGAATGAAACTGGACCATTTCCTTACACCACACACAAAAATAGACTCCAAATGGTTGAAAGACCTCAATGTGAGACAAGAGTCCATCAGCATCCTAAAGGAGAACACAGGCAGCAACCTCTTTGACCTCAGCCGAAGCAACTTCTTCCTAGAAACATCGCCAAAGGCAAGGGAAGCAAGGGCAAAAATGAACTATTGGGACTTCATCAAGATAAAAAGCTTTTGCAAAGCAAAGGAAACAGTCAACAAAACCAAAAGAAAACCGAAAGAATGAGAGAAGATATTTGCAAATGACATATCAGATAAAGGGCTAGTATCCAAAATCTATAAAGAACTCATCAAACTCAACACCCAAAGAACAAAGAATCCAATCAAGAAATGGGCAGAAGACATGAACAGACATTTTTCCAAAGAAGACATCCAAATGGCCAACAGACACATGAAAAAGTGCTCAATATCGCTCAGCATCAGGGAAATCCAAATCAAAACCTCAATGAGATACCACCTCACACCAGTCAGAATGGCTAAAATTAACAAGTCAGGAAACGACAGATGTTGGCGGGGATGCAGAGAAAGGGGAACCCTCCTACACTGTTGGGAATGCAAGCTGGTGCAGCCACTCTGGAAAACAGTATGGAGGTTCCTCAAAATGTTGAAAATAGAGCTACCATATGATCCAGCAATTGCACTACTGGGTATTTACCCCAAAGAAACAAAAGTAGGGATCTGAAAGGGTACGTGCACCCCGATGTTTATAGCAGCAAAGTCCACAATAGCCAAACTGTGGAAAGAGCCAAGATGTCCATTGACAGATGAATGGATAAAGAAGAGGTGGTATATATACACAATGGAATATTATGCAGCCATCAAAAGGAATGAGATCTTGCCATTTGCAACAATGTGGATGGAACTGGAGGGTATTATGTTGGGCGAAATAAGTCAAAAAGAGAAAGACATGTATCATATGACCTCACTGATATGAGGAATTCTTAATCACAGGAAACAAACTGAGGGTTGCTGGAGTGGGAGGGGGGTGGGAGGGATGGGATGACTGGGTGATAGACACTGGGGAGGGTATGTGCTCTGGTAAGCACTGTGAATTGTGCAAGACTGTTGAATCTCAGATCTGTACCTCTGAAACAAATAATGCAATATATATTAAGAAAAAAAAAGAAGGTAGCAGGAGGGGAAGAATGAAGGGGGGGAAATCGGAGAGGGAGACGAACCATGAGAGACGATGGACTCTGAAAAACAAACTGAGGGTTCTGGGGGGTAGGGGGTTGGGAGGATGGGTTAGCCTGGTGGTGGCTATTGAGGAGGGCACGTTCTGCATGAAGCACTGGGTGTTATGCACAAACAATGAATCATGGAACACTCCATCTAAAACTAATGATGTAATGTATGGGGATTAACATAAGAATAAAAAAAAAAGGGCTCAGTATGGTCACATAAAAAAAAAAAAGAAAAAAAAAATATCCAGCTTTGTAAAGCCTTCAAGCCATAACCTGATCATTGCAATGAAGCTGAAAGCACAAGAGTGCCTTTGACTGACCTTTATTAAAGCTTGCCATGGGGACCAGGTGGACATCCTTTGCTCCAATGGATGGTCAGATTTTATATCAAAGCAATCAGACTTCAGAGTCAATGGTCTTTCACTTGAAAGCAATTAAATACATTTGAATGATCTAAGAACAGACCATATAACCTCTATTGAAGGATTATGTGAATGAGAGAACATTTAATCTAATTTTCCTCCCCATTTTTCTGGTTTTTCCCTTTGTGCTACTCTATAAACAATATGGAGCTTATCTCCTGACCTTCATCCCTCTAAAAGCTCATCTACGCTGTCTTCACAATTTCAATTATACTATGTCTTAATTTATTCTTTCCTTTTTTGTTCCCACTGTGCTACGTCATTCAGAACCTCTTTACTTTTCACCTCAGTTGATTTAATAGCCTTTTTGAGGCTAACAGTGTCTTAATTTTTTTTTATTTCCACATAGATTCTTTTCTTGCTAAAAAGCAAACAAAATAAATAATTTCACAAATTCTTTTAAATTGTTCTCTATGACCTTCCTAAAAAACTTACCCTAATTTTTAAGACTTGTTCATCTAGTGCTTATTTTAAATTTTATCTCCAATTACTTCTCTATATACTTTACCCCACCAGACCAATTCGTCCCATTCCTAACAGGGCCTTCTGCTGTCTGACTTATCACATAGTTTTCTCTCCTTTCCTTCCTTTAGGGGGTCTGTCCAAATTCTTTGTATTTATATTATGGGTAGAGCTATCCATTCCATGGAGTCATTCTCAGTCTTCCCCGACTGGAACTTATTTTCTTCATCTGTGAATGTCCACAGTCCTCCATGCCTTTTTGATGAGATGTATCACATTCTGCCTGTGTTATAGTCGTTTGCAGATGTCTCAATTCCCCCACCAGATCTTCACCCAGTTCTTAGCCTTGCGCCATCTGCACTGTAATTACTCAATAAATATCGAATGAATGAAAGAAGAGGTGAAAATAAAAATGCACAAATAAACTGGAATTAAAAATCAATCTTTGGAGACTTGCAAAGCAGCCTTTTTCTTTGAAACCTCTGGACTTCTAAATTGGCTAAATTAGATAAACAAAATAGCATAGTGTGTCTTAAATTTTGCATTTAGTATTAGATCCAGCTGGATAGCCAAGTCTCCTCTTCATATTTGACTAAACTGATATAGCAAGCAACTGTACCAACTAACAAAAATAAAGGACTGGAAAGTCTGAGGCCAAGCTAATCTTTACTACACAGATTTATGGTTTAAATGTTTGTTTCTATATGGAGACCAGAGAATTAACTACCCGAGGTTATCAGTGTCTCAACAGGCATTCATAATGCAAATCTTTTAAAAGCAAGTTCTATAAATAGCTGCATTTATTCTTAAAATATTTTTCCATAAAAGACCTAAATATATCCTTCCACCAAGCCCTTAAAAATATATATTAGAAGTAACACTGGGAGTAGAAAGCTGGATGGAGCCAGCCTGGATTACCACCAGGTCAATCAATTAGTTGGAACATGATGTTAATGAGGTTGGGGTTACATATTCAATCCCCACATTAACCAGTTAGCTGGACTCCATTCAAGTTCCAAAGTCTAAACTTCAGTCCCCAGTCAAATGAGAGAATGAAACAGGATCAGCACAAATGTATCCTTATTCTTAGAAAACAAAGCAAGATACTTCCCTTATGTAAAGAGGGTCAGGATGGCCATCCGGTTCTAAAAGATACAACTCATTAAATTGGGGGCAGGTTTGAAGATAGAGGAGTGGAGAAATCTTGGGGAGGAGAAAAGGACTTTGCTGCAGGTGAACAGGGAGCTGCATACCTGTGTCCCCAGTGAAAGTTCAGAAGTTGAAGAATTGGGATGGGATGATTCAAAGTAGCTTAGGAGAAGTAACAAAGTATTTTGAGGAAGATCCATGGAACATCCAATGGGGTGGAAAACTAGAGGAGAATTTTGTAAATCCTGTTCTGGCTCCTTTCTCAATTTTATGTATCACTGCCTGCTTGTTATAGTAGCTTATTGCATTTTTGAGGGGGTAAAAGGAATAGAAACATTATCAAAGGGCTCAAGATAGTTCTGCTACTGAGCAACAGCTGAGTGCCAAACATCATTACTTGTAGAATACATTGAAACACGCATTTCCCTTTTTTCCTTTTTTTTTTTTTTTTTCAAATTTACCAGGGATTTTCTTTCCAAAGCAAATGATGTAGGTGCTAGTTAAAAGTAAACAATTAGAGATTGGAAGCTGGACAAGCAATCAGAAATTGACACTGGAATGTGAACTTTCCCCAAGCAAGTAACCATGCTTGTCTATAAAACTGCTTCAAGTGAGAAAAAGAAAGGACATTGATCAAAGCAAAGAAATGCACTGTGAGATGTTCATGTCTCCTCTGGTGTGCAGCACATATCAAAGTAACTAATGTTTCCAAATTACTTTATCCTGGGTGTGTATCCACTTCCTATCTCTCCCTGCACCATATTTGTTTATAATGACATATTGATTTCAAGTCCAGCTTGAAACGGAATGGAAGCCGCCCCTCCACCAGAGAAGGGGGCATTTCTCCTGAATCAGCTCGCCTTGCTCACATTCTCAATGTACCATCTGTCTCCTGGGTGATTGGTCCTTGGACCACGTGAAGAAATGAGGTTGAGGAAGAGGGGCTGGGGGAGGGACAAGAAAGGAAATGGGGCCTTTCTCATTTCAGAGGTGAATTGAGTTCCAGGTCTGGGTTAGGAGTTGTCTATCAAAATCTGTCCAAAGCCTTCCCAAAGTCAAACACATTAAATCTAACAACCTTGGCAACTCAGGATACACATTTTAAACCGCAGAGCTCAGCTCAAGCTTTCTGTCAGCATTGGCAGTTGCTGCCAGAATTATGATCCTGTCATGAGTTACACAGCTGCTTGTGAAGGAGACTGACCAAGCAAACAGAAGACCTCAGAGAGTTTCCATTCTAATTTCAGAAAACCTCCCTGATTGTGAATAACTGGGAGGAGATGAAGTACACCACAAAATATGGCGGCAATGAATCCTGTGAAATTGCACAGACAATATTAGATATATGGAGGCCAAAATAAAATGCATACATAAAGCAAGCCAAAATTATAGATGTTTCTAAAGCAAATACAGTTTTATAACTTTCAGCTGCATACAGTAACTTTGATAGAAGGGTGTTTCCAGTTAGAGGGATGACTGGATCTGCTGTAATGAACAGATAAAATGAATTTGTCTCTATAGCTTTCAGTTTTCATAGAAATACAATAGCAGGTCTTTAAAAATGCATTTTGATCTGAAGTAAGGGAAGGAGCTAATAACCATGGATTTATTACTAAATGTTGAGACCTGTGTTGGATAATTTATATATGTTACCTCTTTAATGAAACTCAGTTTAACTTCATTTAATTAAATTTAAATTTAATTTAATTCTAAAGAGTATTTAATATCTCCTTTTTACAGATGAGAAGACTGAGGTTTAGGAAGGTTAAGTAAAATGCCCAAGTTGATACAACTAGTAAGCTAGAGAACTCCAATTGAAATTCAGTTTTGAGCTGCTGAGTCCCATGGAGCAGATTACATGTGCCAAAGAACACATTTGTTTTGTTAAATAACAAAAATTCAATGGAGCTAATTTTAAAGATCTAATTGGCTTTATTGAATCATTCATGAATCGAACAGCATCCCATCCAAGTAGAAGGAGCTCTGCTAAGCTGCAGAGAACAAGAGGTTTCTAAAGGTGGAAAGGAAGCAGAGAAGGGAAATTATTGGCAAAGAATGCCTTGTTTCAGGCAAGGTCACCCTCCTAAGGGGTGTGGAAGGGCCTATCCGGCAGATTACCTCACTAGTGCTGACCAGGTAAATCCGAGTTGATGGGTTAAAGATTACATTCCTGGGGAGCTGAAAACTCCAGTCAGGTCAGGCATTAAGTTTTGATTTGCTGAGGTTGGGTTTAGAGCAAGTGACTCCACAGAGGGCCTGCTGTCTCCTTTTTAACAGTTTCTGTTATTAAAACACACCACAGGAGATGCAACTAAAAGATAGACTTCCTTATTAGCAAGTACGTGAAATTATATGGCTCATGGTCCATGTACAGATCATGTATACAAATGTTTTCCAGAAGTAAATTTGGGAAGTCTTAAGCTTATTCTATTTATGCTATCGATCCTTAAAAATCTTAAGAAATATTTTTAGAATTCCTCTTTGGACTTTAGAGCCTGTATGAAACTATATTTAGGACCTTATTGAGCTCCTTCTAAGTCCCAATCACTAAGATGGGAGAAAATAAAAATAGGTGAAAACTCCATAATTCAAGTCCTGCTCCCTGGTAATTTAAAATCTTGTTGGGGGCGCCTGGGTGGCTCATTGGTTAGGCGACTGCCTTCCACTTAGGTCATGATCCTGGAGTCCTGGGATAGAGTCCCCGGACTGAGTACCGCATCAGGCTCCCTGTTCAGCAGGGAGTCTGCTTCTCCCTCTGACCCTCTCCCCTCTCACACTCTCTCTCACTCTCTCGCTCTCTCAAATAAATAAATAAAATCTTAAAAAAAAAAGTCTGGTTGGGGGAATGGGATATTTACACATCTGCTTCAATACAAGGCAGTCTAGCAGTGCACAAGCCCCCATGAGTGGCAATTTTCTACACATTGCATGTGAGAGAATTGACAGCTACTCTATAATTAAATTTGGCTGACTGAAGAATTTCAACTTTAATTTATTCTAATTTTTTTCCCTTGAAAACATATTCCAATGATGCACAGAACAAATCTCTTACCCGTATCTGGAAGAATAGGTATCAATCTACAAGTGGAAGGAGTCAAGGAAAGCTGATCTTTTCTCTCAATCCCATAATGAACAGACATTGTGTGTGTGTGTGTGTGTGTTAAAAAAGCAAAAACAATAAACTCCACACAAACTGATGACAATGAAGGGATTTAACGGGATTAATGGATCATCCTGTTTTACCTACGACATCCTGGCTAAAATAAGGAGTTTCATTATGTCATGGTAAATCTGACCAAAAATGGATTGAACTCCCACCTTATTTATCAAATTTGGATTTCATCTGTTTAGGAGGTGTTTTCTTTTTTTTTTTTTTTT
The DNA here is from genome assembly GCF_011800145.1 of Mirounga leonina. Lineage (NCBI taxonomy): Eukaryota > Metazoa > Chordata > Mammalia > Carnivora > Phocidae > Mirounga > Mirounga leonina. The sequence continues at coordinate 8,112,922 of NW_023270320.1, forward strand.
TTTTCAGAAATGAGCAAAATCATCCAGAGCTATCATAATTGATAATTTTCAAAATACCCTTTTAGAAGCTCTGATGATAGTTTTTTTTTTAAAAAAAAGGAGTACAAAACATGTGCTTATCCAGTAACACATTTGGGGTTTGTTTGGTTTGGTTTGTTTTGTTTGTTCTTCAATAACACATTTTGGATGAATGACCAAGTGGCTTCTGAGGTGGCCCTGGGAAAGAAACAACATGTCTCTGTCAGTATATCAGACATGACAGGAAGTCCGGCCCTCACTCTGAAACAGCAAAATCTTCCCGTCGTTGCCGGTCAAACTAAGGAGATTTTATTTTTGCCATTAAGTAAAATCTTCCGGCAGGGTTTTCTTTACTATGTGATGAGCGTAAGATTTGCTTTAGTTCAGAGACCTTGTAATTTGCCCTTTGTATTACCTACAGTGCCCTTCGAGCAATTGTTGGCTCAATATTTCCCTTTGCTTTAGTTAACCCAGTTCCATAAATGTATGTATGCTTATGGCCAAGAAAATAGGGACATTTAGTAATTATCTGGTTGCCAGTTGATGCAGAAATCCATTGCAAATAATTAATAATTCAGGCACAAAAGTGGAGTTCTGGGCCTGAACGGTTCAATTAGGCTATCATAAGCTATGTATAACCATGAGATTTTCTTTTTTGTTTAGTGCTGTAAATCAGCGGCAAAATGAAAAGTGTTCCTAGGTATAGTGTAGATAAAAAGAAGGACACAAAAAGCAATTTTGCTTCTGCGTTTTCCCTCTCAAGGCTTTAAAAATTCTCATTATTAATCTGCTGTGGGAAATTTTCTATCTGTGCTTCTTCCCAGTTATCTTGCAAGCAGGTATTCCAGGAGATTTGCTCTTTCTAAATCTAACCTTTCAATAGATAAATATTGTAGAGGCTGGGAAATCAACAACCCCCCCCCAAAAAAACCAACCCCATACCACGTGTATTCCCCCACTAGTCACCAGAAAACAAATATTGCTAGCGTATTACATGATGGACGGAAACGGTTCAGGCCCTTGCTCTGTAGGTTGTCGGGCCATCCATGCACACAATGCCCAGGGCAAGGAGAAAAAGCAACATTTTATTGCTGATTTCTATGGTGCATTGTTGTAAAGATTTGCACATATAGCTCAAGAATGCCAAGTTCTTTGCTGGGCCCAGAGAGGAAGGAAAGGTAACTTGTGGTGGGGTGGGAAGAATTGTTGGAAAAATAATGTAGCATCAGTGTTTCTACCTCTCTGGCCATTAACTCAGATAAGAACTAAACTGAATATGAATTAAATCCCTTCTCCATGTCTTTCCTTATCTTCCATACCCAACCCTCCTTCATCATAAAGCTCCTAGTTGCACACTCGCTCCCTCTGCTTTTCCTCCTTTGCCCGAATCCTTCGTCCTCACAGCCTTCTTATGGATGTTGGGGCCACAGGTATGGACAGGAAGCAGGTGAGGCTCTCACCTTCCTTTCCTTTCTCTGGGCAGCCTGTTGGCTGAAGAAGGTGATGCTACTCTCATAGGTCTAACTGGTGAGGAGGAGAGGCATTCCCCTGGTAGAGGAGAAACAAGGAGAGATATGCACTTTACTAAGCTCCAAACTAAAACTTATTTTGTATAGTCATGGATTTGTAGTAATTTGACAATTTTTTACACTATTACTATAATTATTTTATTTATTTATTTAAAGATTTTATTTACTTATTTTAGAGAGAAAGAGGGTGTGTGCTCACACTCACACTAGTGGGGGAGGGGCACAGGGAAAGGGAGAGAGAATCTGGAGGAGACTCCACCCTGAGCATGGAGCCTGACATGGGACTCAATCCCACAATCCTGAGATCATGACCTGAGCTGAAACCAAGAGTCAGATGCTTAATCAACTGAGCCACCCAGGTGCCCCTAAAATTACTATAATTATTTTACTAAAAACTTTTAAGAAGTTAGTCATGATCTCCAACTGATTACCCCATATGACATGAATTCATTCACACACACACACACACACACACACACACACATACCCCAGAATAAGGCAAAGAATTGAGTCTCTTGATTCTGGCTAATAGATCTGAATATTGTTCAAGTAGTGCATGCTATTCAGATGAATGAAAAAATGTAGGCCATTTTCCTGAGGGTAAGTTCTTCTTGAAATTTTGGCTTATTGGATTGTGGGATGTTCCCATTATCTTCTAGTGTCCACAGAGTTGTATAACAAAGGATCATCTTGACCAGCTTCTCATCTGATGTGTAAGTTTTCCTTCACAATATATTCCAGTTTCTGGTTGAAGTATCTAAAGGAATTTGGAACCTACTGCCTTTCATTGCATCTTGGGTGACTGCAAACACTGCAATCCCCTTCCTTCTAGGGACATGGAATCTCTCACCTGTAAGTTCCATACTTTGGTCCCATATTAGTCTTTGCCACCATGTAGTTTGATTCTTCCACAAGGGAAAATTTTGGTGAATGTTATAGATGGACAAAGTTATCACTTATTTATATAATTCAGAAGAAGGAAATATTAAAAAGCAACCCACTCACAGCTTTATTTGTGTTTTTGTGCTATTATATTCTGAAGTAATTTTCTGTTACAGATATATAGCAAGGCCACACACATGGGTATAGAATAGGGTTTTCCCAGAAGAAAGTGGATAGTCAGACTGTCAACATTCCTGAAATGAATCAGAGCTTGGAAAAAAGATTTATGACACAGAAGAGAAGGAGAAAACTTTATTTTCTCTAGCCCTGACCCCATTGAGACTAGTCTGCTAGAAATATAGAGAAGCTTAAGTGCACTTCTAGGTAGTGGGGAGCTCTGCAACAAAGCACCCTTCTAGTTTGGTAAGGAGGTTGCCCTGTAGCCATCTAGAGAAGCCCTCTATTACAGACTCAAAAGGATGGGCTTCTGAGTCCTGAGAACAGCCACTCCTCGTAGATGGTTAAAACATTTTCCTACATGAGAATCTTCTTTAATCTTTAAATGTCCTTACTCTCTCGAAAAATATACAATCTGGGCTTAGCTAGGCTGAAAATTGGACTCCCAAGGCCAGTATATTAAAGGCAGAAACCTTTAAAGCAGTGGTTCTTAGCCAACACAAGCATTCTCATCCCTCCAGGATGAGGGGAAGCATTTGGTAATGTGTGAAGACATTATTTTACAATCAGGGTGCTATTAGATCCAGTGGGTAAAGGTTGGTGATGATGCTAAACATACTGTGATGCACAAGGAAGTCCCTCAAAACAAAACATTTGCTGGTCGCAAATGTCATTAGATGCAAGGCTCTGAAACCCTGCTCCAAGGTTATGCCTGCCGCCTCAGACCTGTAGAAGGTGCAGATCATGGCCCATGTGTGAAAGCCAGACTGACCACCTGGAGCCAAGAAAAGGGAGTGGCGGAGGTGATGACAAGGACCATATCAGAAGCATATGTGTGACACTCACTGTGGACACAGTGGGATCTCCTGTAGTGGAGGGGAAACCTGAAAGGGAGACTGAGGTATTTCTATCATTCTGGTGACCCTGAGAAACATTAGGTTTCACCAGTTAGCTCTCCAGACAGTAGATCCATCCTTGATTGCTCTGAGGCAGGCAGTCTTGATTTGGTTGTCATTGCCTTAGACCTTGATCTGCTGCAGCTTTTAAGACAAAAAGTAAGTACCTCGTTCTTTGGAGCCTAGCTGTTGTCTTTGAGCTAAGCGTGTGAAATACCAGAACTTTCGCCATGCTTTAGCATATGGTCTTACGGTCTCTAACAGGAGAATGTTCAACCTTCCCTTCCTCAGCCTTATCTGGGTATTAGTTTAACATTTGTTGAGATTTTTAATCCTCTCATCTGAATTATCTGATTCTTGGGCTGATTTTTAACTTCCGTTTTGCTGAGTCTTTGATTCCAACTCAGTATATATGTCTATATATTTTCTGTTATCTTTGCACAAGAGATATTTGCTTAGATAAAATCACAATGACAATAGCTTTCTTTAGTGTTCTAAGATTGATTAGGAAGTATTACTGCACTACTTAGCACGTTTGCGTCATTTCTGCCTATTGCATTATAGTTGCTGATTTCTTTGTTCACAGAGCTATGCCCATTGCAAACCAAAATGTAATAAATATCATTATGACATGTATTGTGTTTAGGATCTATTTTTGCTGACACAAAGTGTCAAAAACCATTTGCTTTATCTCTAAAACAGATGCCTTTTCTATAATCATATAAGTTTTAATTTCTAAGTATGCCATCCTTTGTAATTTTCAGTGTTCTTGAATAACTACCCCACTTAATTTGAACAGTCAACTGGTGTTCTTTATAACAATGATTATGGTTACATAATCATTGTTATTTATTTTTTGAAATCCCTGGAGTTCCAGAACTTTATTTATCATTCACCAGAACGGCCTATCCACTACACACCTGGGATTTAGAGGAAGGAGGTTTTAGATATAAATGGTGTTTTGGACTGTATATTATTTGAATTTGGGGAAATTACAATCTAGGTTGAAACCGAACTCAGATTCCTCATTTCCTCATATCCATGATTGCTGTGTAATTATCTTTCTGCAACTTTTTGGGATAAGATCCACCTGTGATTCAGTTTTTCCAATCATGACCTCTGAAAAATCTTCCTGAAAAAGAGAGAGAATGACATGTTGAGTGTGTATATCCTTCTCAAGCTTTACAAAATCGTCCTAAGGACTCTTTAATTAGCGGTCAGTAACCCATGAACCTCCCCCTCCTTCTAGTCTGGCCTGTTGACTTGGTCAGCTCAGAGCTCTATGATGAAATTTGAAACAGAAGAAACAAAGACAATACGGAAAAGTGGTTTATTAGGGATGTATTATATTCCATGCTAATGTCAATATAAATGCAAAATAAAAAGCCTTGGAAACACTTCATTGTTCTTCAGAATTTCATTAATCCAGGCACAAATAACAGAGGGCTGGTCCATCTCCCCGCCCCACCTCCTTCCCCCCCCCTTCAGTCATTGTTCAATTTTAAATAGTTTTAATGGCCCTGGAAGTATTCATGAATTCTGCTTGCTTCACTCTCCTAATCATGTTGTCGGCTTAAAATTCACATTTAATTAACCTCTTCACCCAAGGCATAAATCAATAATAAAGCTCCAAATGCTTACCATACCAATAGTGATTTCCATTTGGAGGGAAACTGTTGAAAATTAGACATTAGAATGCCTGAAGAAAAGCAGAGAACCAGTGGTGTGGAGCTAAAAAGAGTGAACATGTGAACTGTGATAATGAAAACCCTGGGTTTGAGAGGGAATATCCATTTATTCTGATTTCAGGGAAAAAAAGGTGTTTAGGTTGGGTTCCAAAAATAATGTTTTGTCTAGAAACATTAGAGACAATCTCACATACTGACAGAGGAGTGAAGTAGCACACAAATTCTTAGGACAGAAAATGATAAATGAAGAGGTGTTGCTTAAGGAAAGGAGCAAAGCCTTGACAAACACAACTCAAAATCTGGCACCTACATTTTAGCTATGTGAACTTCATAGTATATTTGCACATCTCTATGCGTCAGTTTCCTTGTGAAATGGAAATATTGGCATCTACCTTATTGAATTATCCTAAGCATTAAGCCTAAATATATTAAACAGATGGAGGACAGATTCCACATATGTGTATAATGGTGAGTATGCACATAACACACACACACACACACACACACACACACTACAATATCAGAGAGAGCCTGACCCTCTAATCACTAATGATTATTGATTGACACAAAGGAGCACTGGAACCTGAACCAAGACAACCAGTTTTCTTTGCTGGAATTTTTAACTGAGAAGAGTTAGTTTCAGCCTCTCTCCACTAAGGATGCTATTAAATGCAAGGCAAGGAGCCATGTTTCCTGATGAAGAGAAAGTGGTATATAGAAGGTTAGATCAAAAACAGGCATGTACTGGAGCACCTGGGTGGCTCAGTCATAAGCCTTCAGCTCAGGTCATGATCCTGGGATCAGCCCCACATCAGGCTCCCTGCTCAGCGGGAAGCCTGCTTCCCCCTCTCCCACCCCCCTGCTTGTGTTCCTGCTCTCACTCTCTCTCTCTCTGTCAAATAAATAAATAAAATCTTAAAAAAAAAAAAAACAAAACAGGCACATACTACTGTTGCAGAGGGGGACATGGAGAATAGAGCACGTAAAATGGTAAACTTTGCTTTCTGGATCACTCTGGGGTGACTGGAAAAATACTACATTAGCCTACTGTTGTAGACCATGATTTTCTTCATCCAGGGACATTTAATACCAATGACGCACTTAGAGGTGTTAAAGCAGACTTATAAAATTGGGTTCTAAGCAGGACAATATAAAATTACATGATGATGATCATAACTCCTTTGATCTGGACACATATTTCTATGAAGGCCTTTTTTTGAACACCACATTAAAAAATAATCTCCTTGATAAATCACCCTGCACAGAACTTTTCTAAAATTATTAAAAGCTCTGAGATAGTTTTACATAAACTGCTATTAAACCAGACCTCCCATGTCTCATCCTCTCTTCCATTTGCACTAAACAACTGATTTAATTGAGCCTAAATGCTGGAGTTGATATTAACCAGTAAAATTTTGACTTCCCATTTTTATTATAATAGGATATCATTGAACACTTATTCTATTGTTCAACTTCTTAGCTATTCCCCTCAAATTTATGTAATTTGCACATTAAATGACCATGATCTTTTGTGTCTTTCACTCTATTTAAAAAGTTATCAAGACTAAGAATGATTTCAGACTTGAGTAACTAATAGGGACCAGATTTATCCTCACGTCCTCACACCTTAAACAACTAGAAAGCTGGGGAAAAAATGTGTGAAGGAATGGTTGTCAGGCCTTGAAGAATACTCAGTTCAGAACTGTGGTTTCTGAGAGAAGAGAAACAAATGGGATAAGCTCTAAGATCACTCCCAATTTACTGCCTAGACTAAGTTTTGAGGTTGCAACATAAGGAAGGGATACCTGGTTGCAGCCTAATGACCCTCTTGAGTTGAAGAGATTGAGATCAGCATTGAAAAGCAAAAGAGGCCTAGAATGTGTGAAACACATTTGCAGAGAGGAGGGACTGAGATGTGCATAGGTAAGAAGTTCCCTCCCATCTTTGGCATATACGGGCAGTAACTATACAAGGTCATGGAAAGAACCATGGAAAGCAGTAAGACAAATAATTCTCAAGCTCACATAAGACTGAGAATCTTTTATAATCCAACCAGACAGATGAAATGATTTCTTAACACACAGGGCTTCAGTTAATGTCCTGAGAGGATATCACCTTAGAGATGGAACTAAATTAGCCTAAGACTAAAGACTAAACTGGACCCACTCTAACAAACCTTAAAAACAGAGCTTGAAATGATCAAACTGACACCATTACCTTAACTGCATGCCTGGAAAAAGTACAGTACCATTTAAAGGAATAAAACAAAATCCAGAACTCAAAAATATACAACTCACAATGACGGACTATTTAGGTTCCACATCCAGTTCCAACAAAGGAGTCTCCAGGTAGCACCTGGACATCCTAAAATTCAGCTCAATTCTGATACCATCTACCCTGAGATAGCATCAGATTCCACAGGGTAAGAGCTCAGTCTCAAAAACTGCCCTCCACTTCTGATGTCAATCACAAGTCCAGGTTGTTACCCGTGCTTCTGACCAACTGGCTATAAATCAGAGGTCCCCATAACCCCCCCTCTTGGGCTCAATTAATTTGCTAGAGCCACTCACGAAATTCAGGAAACCTGTTTACTCCATAGAGTACAGGTTTATTACAAAGAATATTATAGGACACAAATCAACAGCCAAATGAGAAGACACACAGATCGAGCTTCTGTCCTTGTGGAGCTTGGGGCCCACCTTGGCAGCACATGAATGTATTCTGGTTCCCTGACCTGGAAGTTGTCTGAACACACTGCCCCCCCTTCCTTTTTTTAAAATGGAGGCTTTATTCCATAAGCATGATTGATTAAATCATTAACCACTGATGGTTGATTTAACCTCTAGCCCATTTGCTCTCCCTGAAAATCAGGGGGTGGGGCTAAAAGTTCCAACCCTCTATTCATGGTTGATTTCCCTGGCAACCAGCCCCCATCCTTAGGTGATTTCAAAAGTCACTTTGTTAACATAAACCCAGTTATGATGGAAAGGAGCTTATTACAAATAACACCTATTTCAACTTTATGGCTCTGAAATGATTTCAGGAAGTGAAGACAAGAGATGAAATTTGTAACAAAAAAGATTCTCCCATTGCTTTTATTGCTTAAGAAATTCCAAAGGTTTGGGAGTTGTGAACCAGGAACTGTGAATGAAGACCAGACATATATATTTCTTATAAATCATCTGAATAACCAAATACATATTTCTTATAAATCATAATATTGCATTGATAGCTGATTGAAAATTACCAGGTGTTCCAGCAAGTAGGAAAATAAGATACAGCAGAAAAATCAATCTATATAAACTGACTCAGAAATGACAATGATGATAAATTTACTAGATACAGATATTAAAACAGCAATCCTAAATATGCTCAATATGCTCAAGAATGGAACATGTGGATATGACTGGGAGAGACATAAATGACACAAAAAAGACCCAAATGAAACTTCTGGAGATGAGAAATACACTATTTGTAATGAAAAACACTGGGTAGGATTAATAGTAGATCATATACTTGATGTCTTTAAGGCCAGATTAGATAATAAAAAGAACAGATGGGTAAACCCAAAGACACAGAAATAAAAATTGTACAAAACAGAGCATCAAGAAAAAAGAAAAGAACAATAAACAATAAAAGGCATCACACTGGGTGTTATATGAAAACAATGAATCGTGGATCACTACATCAAAAACCAATGATGTGTTGTATGGTGACTAACATAACATAATAAAATAAAATAAAATTTAAAAAAAAGCATCAATGACTTGTAGGACAATACCACACAATCTAACATATATGTAATGTGATTTCCAGAAAGGGGGAAGTAAAAACATTTGCAGATATGAATGTTGAAAATACCCCAAATTTGAATTAAAAAAAAAAAAGACAACTGTAAACTCATAGATCCAAGGAGATTTACAAATTCCTTGAGGAATAAACATAAAAAACAAAACAAAACAAAAAGCCCCACCATAATCAAATTGTGGAAAACCAGTGATAAAGAGATAAATATTAAAAAAGAGGAGAAAAGATATATACAAAGTTTAAAAAGCAAGAATGATGACATACTGCTCATAAGAAACTATGCAAACCAGAGACAATGGAGGAACATTTTTAAACACTTAAAAAAAAAAACAACAAAAACCTGTCAACCTAGAGTTTTTTTATCCAGTGAAAATATTTTTCAAAAATGAAAATGAAATACTTTCAGACGAATAAAAGTTGAGAAAAGCCATTCCCAGGAGACTTGCTCTACATGAAATGTTAAAGAAAGTTTTTCAGGCAGAATCACATACACAAAGCAATGAATAACGCTGGTAACAGAAATGAGCTGAGTAAATATATTTTTTTCTCATTGTAAAATCTCTTTAAAAGATAATTATCTGCTTAGGGCAAACATAATAAAAATAAGCTGGGTTTATAACCACGTAGAAGTAAAATGCTTGACAAGGACAAAGTATAGAAGAAAAGAATATACTTTTCAAAGTTCTTACATTGTAAAGTTCTACAATATTATTTGAAAGTAGGCTGTGTTTGGAGGAAAGATATTACCTCTACCAACTTAGTCCAGTGGCTGGGGACCTACAAATTAACTGACAGTTGACAGGTTTAATAGGAGAAAATACAAGGTTCACTTACATCTACATGTGGGAGCATTGGGATGAAGGTGGGGTTTATATGCCACTCTAATAGGGAAAAGGAAAGGGGGAGAAAGGAATTCTATGGGAAAACAAGTGGGATTTTAGGAAAGACGAATAGAAGGTAGGGCAGTTTGTGATAACGTTTGTTTATGCAACTTATCCTGGTGTAACTGCTGAATCTCCTACCTGGCTGCAAAACTCCCTTGGAGAAGGGATTTATAACAACTCGATTCTCTGAAGGCTCTGATTTTATTCAAAGAAGGGAAGTCTGAAAAGACTACTTTTGCGTTTGCTATCTTTCAGGTGTGATAAGTTAAAACTATAAATCGTGAATCATAAATCAACAATGAAAAAAACCAAAATAGTGTATCTAGTAAGTCAATAGTGGAAATAAAATAAAACCACACAAAACACTCAACTGTTCCAGTAGAAGGCAGAACCAAGGGAAAAGAGAACAAAGGCCAACTGGACAAATAGAAAACAAGTAGCAATATGGTAGATATGACAAAACATGAATCATAGAAAATTATAAATTAGACTCATAAAAATAAAAAAAATCACTTGAAAGATATGGTTGAAAGAATTAAAAGGCAAACCACAGACTAGAATAAAATATTTATAGAACATATATGATAAAGTATTTATATCCAAAACACACAGACCTTTTACAACCCAATAATAATAAGACCAACAACCCCAGTTTTAAAATGGGCTAAAGATTTGAATAGATCGATTAGCAATGAAGATACACAAGTGACAAAAAGCACAAAAAGAGTTCATCTTCACTCCTCATTAGGAAAATGAAAGTTAACTCCAAAATGTAAAACAATGAAAGTGAAACCAAGAGGTACTACTATACATTGTTTAGAATGACTAAATACCAATGAGGTATAAGGAACAACTCAAATTCTCACATGTTGCTAATGGGAATGCAAACTATCAGAGCCATTTTGGAAAAGTTTGGGGGTTTCTTATAAATTTAAACATACTCATTCAACACAACAATCACACTCCCATGAAATTAATCCAGAGAAATGAAGGCATACATTCACATAGACTTGTTTGTTCAAAGTAGATTTTAAAAAAACAAAAACAAAAACAAAAGTGGAAACAATCCAAGCAATTCAAATCTCCATCAACTGTTGAATTGTGTTATAACCATACAGTGGAATAAGTAAGCAGTAACAAGAATAATGAACCACTGATACATTCAACGACATGGATGGATTGCAAAAGCATTATTCTAAATGAAAGAAGATAGAAAGGGAGAGAATTTACATACTTTATAATGCCATTTCCATGAAATGCTAGAAAAGTTAAAACCTAGTGACAGGAAGTAGACTGGGGGCTGCCAGGGTGATGACCCGGGATGAAGCAGGTGCCTGCAGGGGACACTGGGAGATGTTTTTACACTGTAGGAACTTTTCTATATCTTGATAGTGGTGATGTTTCCATGTCTGAAACAATTCTCAAGCTCCTCCTTTTTATGGTAGGTAAATGTTATCTCCATAAAACTATTTTTTTAATTATCAAAATCAAGCATTTCTTATGTGCCAGGCCTTGTGCTAGATACCAGAATTAAATAAATTCATCAATCAACCAACCAACTAACCAACCAACCAACCTCAGTCCCTTCTTTTATTATCTAGCTGGGGAGATAGACAATAAATTTAGTAATTGCCACAAAATATGGTATGTGATATAATACATGTATCACAGGGTTCTAAAGAAACAGAATATTGGAGACTTGGAAAAAATTACCAGATGAGTGGCTTAGGATGACAAAGCACATATCCCTACTTTAGCAATCTACTAAATTCACATCTTCCCCTAATATATACCATATAAAGGCAAATGAATTTGTGTATCAGAATTTTGAAAATTTTGCAAAAAAGATGGACTTATTTAAATTGAAATTCTTAAGAGAATGCTCTATTTTTTGCATGCATCCCTTCTACTCTTATAATTATTTTGCCTTCATTTTTGTTATTTATAACAGATATAGTATCTTAATTGTACCATGCAATAAATTTTCACATACATATATTTCCTCATAAATACCACCTAGATCAAGTACATTCTTAAAATTTTTTTTCTGTTTTTAGATTACTCGTTGATTATTTATTGGCATTTTGGAATTTGAGACAGAGGGCAATGATGTCACCCTATGGAAAAACCATAGGGGAATATCAAAATTGTCATTGCTACTTATAGGAATTGTTTAGCATGATCCATTTTGACTCTGTTAGCTTCATTATGAAGATAGCTAATTTAGGTAACATTTGTAAGCCTCCCAGGGTGAAGCATATCTTTCTAAGAGAGGTAAATATCAATATTCTGCCCTTAGGAAAGCTATTGGAATTTTAAAATCATTTCACTACAGGTAGAAAATTATAATTTTCAGTGAGAACATGTTGAACCCTGAATAAGATGGGAGCCTACTAGCAAGTCTCCTCTGTGGCTTTTGTATAAGAAAAAAAATACCTTTGTGAGTTGACCTTAAAATGCACTTTAATCTATGGCAATAATCTGTGGTTAGCTACTTGAAATAATAATTAATGCTAATGAAATCGACAATTAGGAGACATTCTCAATTTTAATTAGACATACAAGTATTCTAATTAACCACTTTTGGACTTTGTCTTGAAGTTGAAGGTCTTCTATTCCTTGACAGACAGTGAGGACAGCTCAGGAAAAAAAACAACCACATCTGCCTTGAATTAGACTACACATTGGATGGCCTCCTACTGTTGTTTTCTGTGTAGTAGTTACCGAGAAAAGTCCCTCCCCAGGAAAATGGAATCCATTTCTGGAAAGTGGGATACAGGGCCCTAGGCCAATCCACACAGTGTTATTGGGCACTATCAACTTCACTTAACAGTTCCAAATGTTCCATCTTCAGACTTTTTTCAGGACTTTTCTGGTACTAGATCTTACCCTAAACTATTTCTCTCCTCAATCCCAAGCTCACAGCAAATGAGAACTGGGTATGTACTAGGGTCTGAGCAAGTGACGAAATATGACTCTGGAAAGGCAGATGGGAGAATGAGTCATAGATGTCCTTAGCTTCAGGTTTTCCCTTACTTGACCTTCATTAATCAAAACTGGTTTGAGATTCTCATTCTTTCTCAATCTTGCCCTATTAATGGGACATCGATGGTTTGTTTGCAGACATACTGTTCCACCGAAGCAACATTTTAAAAGATGCTTTCCAGGAGTGAGTGATGAGAATTATAAGCCCTTTCCAGCTCTAGCAGGACACAGTTTCCAGACCACCTGGCCTTTTGCCTTCCTTCAGATCATCTTTTTGGGTATTCGTTCTTTCTATCTCCATACAATACAGATCTTACTCAGGAGGCTGGGATGTCTCAGTATCTGGATGGTGAACCGATGACATTGAGGAGATCACATCTATCACTGGAAGAACTATGCCTGAGAGCTTGTTTAATTGGGCCCATTCTGAAAGCATCTATGGACAACATACCCTGTTCTCTTTAATGCTAGGGAAACTGAGACACCGTATAGGCTAGTGTTTCCCCCTAGAATCTCAGCAGCTTTCTCTGAGTTCACTTTAATTCTGTAGGGACATGAAGGCTACTTTTCTGCTGGGATTCAAGCAGGCTGGTTTCTACAGTGCCATCATTCCAGTATCTCTGCCTTGTTGACTAGAAGTGTCCAGTTCTAAAGACACAAATCTGCAGGTACAAACATCCCAGACTCTGACCATCTCCACTGCAGTCATCACTCTCAGGACACATATCATTAGAATGAGACAGGTTTGTTTGTTTCATTTTCAAAAAAAATAGAAGGGAATGGCTTATTGCCCAGTCTACTCATTTAAGGACCTAACAGATCACTAAGCATTATTTTTGCAAGGCAGAATTTCAAAGTACCCCAGAGCAATCAGCACTATAAGAGATAGGGCAATGGTCTCTGGAAGCTTTTACTTTTTGGTAAATGGAGTATTTATTTGGTATAATTTGGAAGAAACATTTTATTTGTGATCATTTGGGGCTTATAGAAAACATAGTACAGAGTCCCTGTATACCCCTTACCCAATTTCAGTTTTCTCTCATGTTATTTTCTATTACTGTGGTACTTTTGTCCAAACTAAGGAACTAACACAGATACATTAACTAAACTCCAGATTTTATTTTAATTATAACAGTTTTTCCATAAATGCCATTTTTTTTTTCTGTTCCAGGATCCAGCTGTGGACCAGTCCTCTTGCCATCTAATGTGAGGTCCTTTCTAGAATTTACCTTCAGATATCAGTATTTTCTTTCCAATAATTCTTTTGGTCTGCCTTGGATCTTAATAGGAACAGTACTAAAGCCCTGAACTCCATGTTGTGTGTTGTTTTGTTTCTCTCCACAGTGAACACACCTCACACTTACTGCTCTGGATCAAATCAAGAGAGTAGAAGGGTGATAGGTTTTTGAAAGTGTCCTTCATTGGTTTTACCAAGGACACAGTAGAGGTAAGCCCAGGCTTCTTTCACTCTCTCTTCCTTTCTTTATTTTTTTCTGAGTAAAAACATTTAGGTCAAATGTATCTGAACTAAAAAGCAGCTGAATTTTCCCTGAAATCAATAAAACCCTTCCAAAGCATCCACCCTGAAACAGACAAAACCTTCATCAACGCCCCTGACAGGCCAAAGACTTCTCTCCTTTGTGCACCTGCAGGGCCTCTCTTAGGCTGCAGGCTTTAATGAAAAAAAAGTCCTTCAGCCCTCAAAGAATAACTGAAAGGGTATTATTCCTTGGTCTTGACAGTTGTAATGCATCATAATAGATTCCGTTTGCAAAACCTTTCTTTTGAACACCAGAGCGCCAAGTGGGCTGCTCAGCTGTTGTTTCTTTAAAGCTTATTAAGCAGAGACATTTAGTTGCTCTTTTTTTCCCTAAACCTCTGAACCTGAAGTTTTCCTCCTTTTAACCAGTGTCAGTTCACAGTAGCTCAGTTTATCAATGCATGTAAAAAGAAGGAAGGCAATTATTTCTGAGAGTAGCCAAGTATGTGCTGGTGGGGTGGGGAGGAAATTGTGATGAGGATTTTAGTATATTTAATTCACGTATTCGCTGAGTGAAAGGAGGAAATTATAGAGGGTTTTTTTTTTTTATTTTCCTCTTTAATGTCCACTGCCTAGAGAATTATACAAGTCTATACTGTTACATGATTACATGAACAAAACACCCAGCTAAAACTATCACTTTGAATTTGATAATGAACTCTTTCAGTTTGGATTGACTTTGGGTTTTACACTGCTTCACAGTAAATCTTCATAATTTCAGATCCCACTAACAAGAATCTAAAACTTTATGGATGGGTTGGGTTGAAATTTCATTGATACAATTGTGAAAGCATGTTTTTTTTTTTTTTTTTTCTTAGTGAATTAACCCTGTGAACAAAGACTCATGTGCAAAGGTTTAATCCTGTCAATAAGAACAGCTGCTTTCAAACAGTAGAGGTGTTCAACTGATTGGGGTAAAAACATGAAAATGTTTTGTTTTTCCACTGTGGCCAGTTCTGCTCTGCTGACTTCCCACTCCCATTTTTGGAAGAATAGAAGGTTTATGAAAATGAAGTCTTACTTCATAATCTTCAACTATGTTTGGTTATTCAAACAGTCCTTCTATTCATTTAAAAAATACTATTATCATAACTGATTCAAAAATACACCCCTCCTCACCCCTCTAGCAGGAGGTTGAACCGGTGGGGCCAGTGACCCCGCTGGGAGAATTTTGCTCTGTCCCGTGTTCTCTCTCTGGTGCATGCAACACATGTACCCACCACAACCCCCATCTCTTGCTTTCTTTCTTCCTCAAGCTTCCTCCCCCCAAACCCACCTCCCCCCGCAACCCGCCTCCTCGTTATCCCATCCCCAGTGCATGATAACACCAAGCCAGCCAGTGGATGAACAGATGTCAAAGCATAAACAAAATGTTAGACTTCCCTTTTGTCAGAGTCTCAGGCTATAAAGAGATTCTCTTGTGGATTCCCTCCTTTGGCTGCTATCCATAATAGGTGCATTGATTGAAAAGTGTTTATATGTGCATGTAGCTTTTAATTCACACATTAGTTAGAACTTTGAAAAGTGGCAAATACTTCACAAATGCTTAAATAAAATGAAGAAAGAACCCAAAGGTCGTGTCATCAAGTTAAACATTTAAGTTGTGGTTTTTTGCCATTTATCTTATTAATTTGTAGAGTATGTAAATAGGTTTTGAGGAGAAAAATAGGTATATATTTTTTAAATTGTCCATGAAATAAGCCAAAAAAGTCATGGTCAATATCCAAATGAGGTATTAGCCTAAAACCATTAGCTACATTGTTTGCTTTATCGTATCTATTGTAGGAATGTAGAAAGCTAAAATGAATGTGCTTCCATTCATGAAAATATTGTTGACAGTGGTGATGACAAGCTTTATGTTCTATGACTGATAAATTCTTGCTCTCAATCCCATATACCCCAAGAAGCGGGAATTGAGATCATCCACTGGAACTTTTCCAGGACAACCCAGATATTCTATTCCCTTTATTCCAAAGGGATTTTGATCTCAAGGGGAAAGCAGAGAATTCAAGTCTGACCTCTTGCTCCTTGTCCTGTTTCCTGATTTCCCCTCTCATTACTAGAAGCTCTTTTTCTTTCCCCCTTTTCCGAGTGACTAAACCTCCAGTTTCTATCATATTTTCATCTTCTCTAATTATAGACCTTTCTTTAAAATATCATTATTCATTTCCTTGTGTCCACAGTCTTCATGTCCTAGCTTTAATGGTGGGAGCACAACAGTGGAAAGACATGGATTGGTAATCCATAAAATATTTCCAAAATATTGTCCTCACTACAGAAATTTTTGGGTGTAAGTTCATGGCATAATGATGTTCTGGAATTAATTTTTTTTCTTTAATCCTGTGCTATTATCACTGATTTCCATGACTATGCTTTTATGAAATTGGAGCATGTGGCTTCTCTTCATGCTCCAGGTCTTTTCCAACATGACCTATAAGCTCAATTTTCATACCAATGATGATTGTGTTTCACTGCTTCTTTATCTGGGAGCCACCCTGCTATGTGAATCAATGTTTCCTAATCTTTATTTCATTTAAAAGGTAATAAAATAGCCCACTCAGGAAACACAAGGCTACAGGCTATACTCTCAGAACTGTTATAAAACACTCCATAGGGCGCCTGGGTGGCTGAGTTGGTTAAGTGACTGCCTTCGGCTCAGGTCATGATCCTGGAGTCCCGGGATCGAGTCCCGCATCGGGCTCCCTGCTTAGCAGGAAGTCTGCTTCTCCCTCTGATCCTCCTCCCTCTCATGTTCTCTGTCTCTCATTCTCTCTCTCACAAATAAATAAAATCTTAAAAAAAAAAAAAAAAAAACACTCTATAGCTAAGTAGTTGGGAAGGTAGTTGGTAACCTGGACGTAAACTTGTATAATGTTTGAGTAAACTTCACTTGGCCTTACTGCAATGCTGCCTATGGGAAAGAAAAAAAAAGTCGGTGGGTAGTTTAAAGTGTACTATTACAAAATTAGAGAGTATGTTTCTAAGAGAATTATTTTCCAATGATTCTTAAAGTTTATAAGTTTACCACACATAAAAGAGAATTGACTATATTAACATAGATCTAAAAAGTTCTCAGCTCTAATTTGTTTCCTATGAACTTCAATAAATGGCATTTAGATGCTGATGTACAGGCTTTAGAACAGATTTGAAACTGCATTTATATTCCTAATACGTATGGTTCTCCTCCATAAAGAAAAGTCCACCATCTTTAACCAAGCTCTCAGCTTTGGGAGGGAAACTCAGAGAATCAGCAGAAGAAGATAGTGTGGCTCACTGGGTGAATTGGGCATTAGGACATCTGGGGACTTAGCCATAACAGAATACCCCTGTAGAGATTCTTCATTGTTAAAATTCAAATTTTCATGGTAAGTTAAGTTTAAATTAGGGCAGTTGGATGACATCCTTTAGAAATAGGTTTATCTAGGTACCAATAGTTCTTCTAATTTAACCTCAGAGATTCAAAGTTCATCTTTTTAAATTGAGCTAAAAAGATACTTCCAGACAACAGCAGAGATGTATCAAAGTGACCTAAACACACTCTGGACCTTAGTTTCCTCAGAATTAAAATGGGGGAGAGAGAGAAGTGAGGTCTCAATCTTTTGCTTGTCTTAAAAAGCAACAGAGACAGATTTTGGACTCTATATTTCTTACCTATTTCCTTCATGAGCAAAATGAGGACATGGCTCAGTTGAAAACAATGGTCTGATATGCATGTGTCTTGATGATTTCTCTCCTGCATCTGTTCCTCCCTTCAGAAGGAAAGGGTTTTGGCAAAAGTTGGAGAAGCCCCATGAGAGCAGCTCCATAGAGGAAGCCAGGGGGTTAGAAATAACAGGATGACCTTTTCATGTGTTCATTCTGGGTGGGAGGGAAACTTAAATTTAAGTGAATTTCAGCTCCCTTCCCATTAAACAGAACAGAACTTATTCTTTTAAAAGACTCCAGAGAGGTATCATTCTCTAAGAACAACTAACCCTTGATGGGGGCCTTTTAAACAGTGACACCATTAATGAAGGGCAAGAAGGAGCTTGGCGATGTCTCTCACAGAGTTTGTGAGAAGCACTGACAGCACATGGCGATGTTTAGGGAGAACCTGGATTCAGCTGCACCTGATGGATACTTTTTTGTTCCACTTTCCATTATCCAAGGGCTTGAACAAGTTATTTGTTTTGTTTTGAGCTCAGTTTTGTCATCAGTGAAATGAAAAGACAGGTGACTACTAAGCATCTTCCCTTCCAACCTCTTCTGTTCTAAGGCAATGGAGCTTCATCACCAGAGACACAGTTGTTGTGTTCAGCCTTTCTCTGACTAACACAAACAATTCCATGGAGAGCCTAGTGATGACATCAGGTAGATTGGATTCTAAAGCATGCAAAGGGATGTGCATTTCATTCATAAAAACGGTCTCTGTTGAAGTAAAACAGAGTTTTTGCCTACTACCACCCCAACCATTAACACACACACACAATACACATACTTTGGGACAAGGTGAATTTGAAGAATTAAAAGGGCTGCCTTTTAGAGTATTTTCAAATT
The DNA here is from genome assembly GCF_011800145.1 of Mirounga leonina. Taxonomy (NCBI): domain Eukaryota; kingdom Metazoa; phylum Chordata; class Mammalia; order Carnivora; family Phocidae; genus Mirounga; species Mirounga leonina. The sequence goes on from NW_023270320.1 coordinate 8,131,864, forward strand.
GATACAATCGTGTTATGTATTAGTGCTTACAACAATTTGGATTACAGGGACCAAATGAACATCTTTAAACAATTCAAAATAACAAACTGAAATTAAGATTAGTAATGGGAATTTCAAAAGCATTTGATACTTCTTATAAAAAGCTTACTCTCTTAAACAGTTTGGACCTTTTGGTACAACTTAATAAAGATTTATAGATTTTTTTAAAAAGCAAATAAAAAACGTGGAGACAACATAAAGGTAAATTAAAGCTAGTCTTAGGCCGTTTGCCACCAATTCTGAGTCAATGTAGTATGATTTAACAAATTTACCCAAGAAAAGTATTAACTCAAGACAAAACCAAAAATTGGGTGACAGGAGAGCTCATGAAGGAAACAATAAACTAGTAATCAAATATGTGCCTCAAATATCCTTTTAATCTCTCCAACATAACCACAGTGTGGCTTTCAAAATCAGTTAGGAAGTGCTTTTCTTTTTCATACTTCTTTTCTTGCTATCGTGTCCTAGTTAAAGCAAGTGTCCTGCTTCCCTGGGCGTCACATTTCAATCTCTCTGACATGACTGGCAAATACGGCTGCTGCTTTGAGATTTAGCCTTTTGCCAACCAGGCGGTGACGATCTCAGGAATCACATTTAAATAGATCGTACCTCACAAGGCCCCTGACAGTTCCTCCCTTACTCATCCTTGCAACACTTCAGGAGAGAAGACAGGGTTTGGCTAATCATGCCCTGGAGTAGAGAAATCAGAGATCCATATGGATAAAGAGTTGACAGGGAAAGACAGCACAACGGAATGTCACAAAGCAAATCCACCACAAGGAATCAGAAATGCTGAAACATTTTCAAGGTCGAAATTACACTTCTAAATATATTCCCTCTAAAATCCTCTCTCTATTCATAAGCATTTAAGAATGGGAAGGGAGATACACATTATACCTTTTTTTTTTTTTTTTTGATGGATTGGTTTGCATGAGGGTATCTGAGAAGCCCTTCCCCCTTCTTGGGTTTCTGCCTCCAAGGAAGCTGGCAGATGCATCTCTGCTAAAACAGACCTAGCCTGGTTTAACCCTTGAAGTAATGCTGGCATCCAGATTGGCAGAAAGTTTACAGCTCACAGACTGCACTTCCTGGGCTGAGCTACTCAAATGCCAAAGGACTAAGAATGAATTTGCTTGCTCTTTGACACTGCCGGTTAATTATAGTTATTATGTACAGCGTATTGGTAAACAATTATCGTAATGAAAAGATATTGATAGACTTAAAATGTTAGAGCATGTGCTATATATTCAAAAGTTTTGCATTTGCTTATTTTGGGGGGGATGGTTATTAAAGATTAAAAGACTGTTTGTGGAGAAAAACAAGACTTTCATTCCTGAGTGAGGATTTGTTTCTACTTATTTATCAGGGGGAAGATAATCATGATCATTTTTTTCCCCATGTAATCAACATGCATTGAGAAATCTGTGTTTGGTGCCAGGGAGACTGATGAAGGCAGTGGGGGACATGAGATTTTTCAGCATCCTCTATCACGAACTATGCCATAACAAATAGATTTCTTCTGGCCCAAACTCACAAAGGAATAATACTTCAACACCCAGTCATAGAACAGCAAAAAGCTAATATGTAGACTCTACTCCAACCATGTCATTTTAAAAATACTTGAATAAACTTTTCATGTTAGTGTCAAATTTGTAGAAAAGATATAATGATAGTATAGAGCATTCCCATATACCCCACACCTAATTTTTCCTATTAACTTCTTATATTATTATGGTACATTTGTCACAAGTAATAGATTAATGCTGATACATTATTATTCACTAAATTTCATTCTTTATTTGGATTTCATTAATGTTTCCCTAACTGCCATTTTCTGTTCCAGGATCCCATCCAATATATCACATTTCAATTAGCTGTTATATCTCCTTGGGTTTCTCCTTAGTCACTTATTCATTTATTTATATCATTATGAATTCATGGATAGGTATTTCATATCTTGGATTATACTCTGAGGTATAATCTAATGCCGTATTATATATTTTGTTGCTCAACTTGCTCTAGCTTTACTATTGGGAGCTCGTTCTGCTGGCTCCTGTGTTCTGGGAGCTCTTTCCTACTTTCTGACACTATAAGACATTCCAGGCTCATCCGGTATCTTCTCTGCCTCAGTCCGCATATCAGACATTTTTTCTGAGTAGCCCTGGTTCCTTTTGTTGGAGAAGGGTATAAGAAACAAAGATCTGAGCACTGGCATACATGTCATTTTACAGATTACATCACTGAAGCTCAGAGAAGTTAAGAGATTTGCTTAAGATCCAAGGTGACTAGTTGCAAAGCTAACACTGGGACACAAGTTATCTTGATGCCGAGGTCACTGATCTGGCCATTACACCACTCTATTTTTCCTGTCACATTCTAGGACATGCAGCCTTCATGGGCATATAAATGAAAAACTGTGTCCTTTGTCCCTGTAGTCTAGACATTTTGAGTGTCCTGCAGTTACGTGCATTTTTATTTATGCAGACTTTGAAGCCTCGCCATGAAAGAGAAGATGAAAGCATAAGAAATACAGCTATCTTAATAATGGCAAAGGAAACCATGGAGGGCCATTTCCCCATGTAAGGTATGGTTTAGGTAACACAGAGAAGATCAGGTGTGTTTTTTTAGGACTGGAAAATCTGCTGTGTGATATATTTGTGTGCATGCTTATCATTTCCAAGATCCCCATCAGTTTGTCACAACCCTTCAGACATGTGTCTTTACAGCCATGCAGATCCCGAGCATGTCTACTTGGATACACATCTATAAAGAGCAAAAACAACTCTTGTGGCTGGAAATTTGAAATCTGTTGTAAAATAATAAAGAGTAATGTATAGTATTCCTTTTTGGAAGAGACAAGTAGCACATTTCCCTGCAGTCTTTGAGATGCACAAAATTTAGTGATCAATTAGTACATAAAGCATAAGAAAACCCTTGACAATGTTCCTTGGTGCCAGAGGGCAAGCATAGTATACATTTCCAATCGTCTTACTATATGTATATTATATATAGCTTAATTTTGTGCTTGCTTTGGCAGCACATATACTAAAATATATATAGCCTAATTTTATATTTTAAAGGTCAGTGGATCATTTTAATATTAATGCCTTAGGCTTATTTCTCTTTTATCTATATAAGATGTGTTTCCAGTAGATTCCATGCATTTAATGGTGAGTCATGCTTATCACTATGGCTGGTTATTACCAAGACTGTTCCAGCCATTACGGGTGAAGCAAAGATGAATAAGTCCCAGATCCTGGTGATAAAATAGTACCCTAACACATATATTTTACTGATGAGCTCTGTAGCTCACAATACAATATAGCATACACGATACACATTAAGCAAGCGATCATTGTTTAACAAATTAATAGTCAATCCATATAATATTGGGCCTTTACATTTTTCACTAGTAGTTGTTTTATTAAAACATTTATAAGGCAATTGTTCAACATTGCAAATTCTGTGTTAGAGAAGCTTTTAATGGTTACTTCCTCATGTCTGTCAATATCTTTGTACTTTTGGTAATAAACCTTGTAAAATAACAACGAAACCCATGACTACATGAAGGCTTCATTTCTTATTTATCTCATATGTGAAGTAGTAAGAAATCTTTGAGGTAACATTTTCCTGAATGCTTATGCCTATTGGTCAGATTGTTCTTAGTAGTGAAGGGCTTAAGCACCCAGGCTTTATTTATTTTTTTCTTAAAATGGGACTGTATTTTATTTTATTTTGTTTTGTTTTATTTTTTAAATGGGGACTATATTTTAAATACACATCCTTAGGGGTGCCTGGGTGGCTCAGCGGTTAAGGCTCCAGCTCTTGGTTTCAGCTCAGGTCATGATCTTAGGGTCGTGAGATCACGCTCCCTGTAAGGCTCTACATTGAGTGTGGAGCCTGCTTAAGATTGTCTCTCTCCTTCTCCCTCTGCTGCCTCCCACTCCCTCCCCTGTTTGCTCTCATTCTCTAAATAAATAAATAAGTAAATAAATAAATAAATACGTACATACATACATACACATCCTTAGAAGCAATTTCTGTCAATTATTCTAATTTTGGTACATAAAAGAAAGAACTTGATATATTTTTGAAACTTATGCACATTGGTCAAATTCCAAATGTCAGGTTTTTTTACTCTTTTATTATTTTAAATTTTATTTTAAATCTACATTTTTATATGTGATTGCAATTAATGCAAATGTATGACATTTATACCAATTACTTGTGCTGTAGCAATCAACCAGTTGCTAGTACTAAATGTTTTATGCAGGCAAAGCCTCTCACTCAGTAGTAGGAATAAACACATTTTTACTTACATTTATATTGGCTCATCAGTATCTGTCTATGAATGTAATTTATTGGAACACTATCTGATGGAATATGGTCAAAGACAGAGTTAAGGCTTTTAAAATAATGAGTCATTTCATGTGGGTTTGTACTAAATAAAGCTAATTGATGTTAAAGGCAATATCTTCAAAGAGCTTGTTAAGGGATTTTTAGACCCCCAAATACACATATTTCTTCTTTTTTCCTGATTCATATAAACTGAACACATTTATATGTTATCTAAAGCAATTTATCCCTCATCCCAAATGGACAAAGATTGTTGTTACTTTTATAGCCCTTTACGGTCTGTCCACAACCTTCATAATGAGTGGCTGAATTTGAAAGTAGCAGGTGCATGTGAAGACATTGAGGGAACTTTTCCACCTTAAGCATACAATCTACCTGAAAAATCTGGTCAAAGTATGTACAGATTGGCTGGTGGCTTTTCTGTAAAGGACTTTACATCCTACTAGAGATCTGTGAAGTTCCCTGCTTTCTGTTCTCAGAGGAAGAGAAAGTTCCTCAGAACTAATTTCTCAATAAACACACACACACACACACACAAATAAAAACAGATACTAAAAGTGTGCCGTGCTTAACTTTATTCATGAATTTTAGCAAATTGTAACACTTTTCTTAATTCTTGCCTCATAATTTTTAAAATCCAAGTAAACGTCTTTGGTTTTAGTTTAATTTCCTTATGAAAGTTGAAGTTGGTCCCAGTTTCCTATTTCTGTTAAGAACTTCTTTGGTAGAACAAATCCAGAAGAACATAACAAGATCCCTAAACTTGTCAAAGTGAAATGAATCTATGAGAAAAGGTAAAGGCATTTGCGAAACTGAATTCAAAGTCAATCTCCCATATTCTAAATCCTGGTGAGTGCTCAACACACCAAAGGCTAAGCCGTGGTCTTTGGTTTGGCATATTATCATTCTCTGAACTGACATTTGTACTAACTTCCCTGATCTGTAAAGATTTCATTTTCCTCTTTGAGGATTAAGTGAAATTCTTGCCATCTAACAAAGGAGCGGGATATTAACACACTCCACAATTGCTTGTCTTCTTTTTGGTAAATGATGTGAGTTGAACACAATAACAATCCAGCACTAATGCTAAGACTGTAGTCATATTCTGAATATCTGGATACTCAGCCCTAGAGAATTTTGAGCATCACCCATACTCTCATGGTACTAAGAAGAAATGTACCAAAATTTCATCTCTTCAGAGCATGTAAGACATAACTGGATCTGAAGAACATAATCCTAAAGAAAGTTTGGTCAGCCTCAGTAGACAGAAGTTTTATAAATGGAATGTGGTAAATATGTTGTTCAGAGAACATCTGGGGCAGTGTGATAGGCCCATTGCTTAGGGGACTACACAGTTTGGTATAGGACTCCTGACTCTTCTTCCTTCTGACTCTACAATCACATCTCAAGCTTCTATTCCATGGCCTATTTGCTCAGGGGTAAGCTTTTAGTGGCATGTCAATGAACAGAGGAGTTGTCAAACTAGGGCCCATGAGCCAAATCTGGCCCAATGCCTGATTTTATAAATAAAGTTTTATTGGAACACAGCCATGCTCCTTCATTTGCACATTGCCTATGACTGTCTGGGGACTACCACAGCAGATTTTAGTAGTTATAACAGGTATCATATGGCCTCTGGAGCTGGAATATTTTCCTATCTGACCCTTTGCTGAAAAAGTTTGCTAACTCTGAACAGAAAAGATCAGCTGATAACTCTGGATTTGCAAACATTAACATATTTGCTGGCTCAAAAAAACTACTAATCATATACACCCTATATTTCTTCATTGAATAATGCAGCATTTCAAACCCTAGACCATTTCTCATTTTCACTCTGCAAAGAAAACTACGTGCAGCATGTTAGGGAAGGAAATAAATAACCCAGCAGGAAGGGAATTCAGAATACTTTCTCTGACTCTACTACTTTTCTCCACACCAGTGACTTGAAAATCCTGAGAATATCATGGACAGCAGCATCCCATGCTTCTTTTCAGCTCACTATTACTGGTATTGCAAGAAGGCACAGACTTCTTGAGGTTTCACACCAGGGTTGGGTTCTTCTGTATGCACGCGCACTCACAAACACACACACACAGCTAGCCTGCATGCACACCCAGTGCCTTCCCTCATTTTGTACGTCCACTCAGGTGCTGACCGCCAGCTGGCATAAACGACAGATGATGCTAACTTTCAACAGATGTCTTTCTGACCCCAAAGATAATGGAAATGACAAATAATAACTTTGTAATTACCTTAACTCCAACCAAAGCATAAGCTGAAAAATAACCAGATGAGAACTACAGGGAACATGTGGGACCGACTTCCCTATTAAGCATGTTTAAGTGTCCCCCATGCTGTGCAGCTCAGAGGCTGTGCCAAGAGAGCGGGGAAGGCAGCCCAACATGCACCCAACCATAAATCTTCTCGGCCCCATGATAAACAAACAAGATTTCAGCATCTGCACGCACAGCTGATGAGAAAGCGAGAAATGAAGATTAAATGGGAACTAGGTCACCGTGAGAGCTTGCAGTTTTACAGTGCTTTGGATCAGATAAAAGTCCTCCAATTAAAAATATATTTTAAATGTTCACATTCTCTTTTCTTCTGTTTGTTGGGTCTGGTCCTTGAGAAGAAACAATAGGAGAGACCAAAAACCAAACCAAAACAAAAACCAAAAACCAAACCAAAACAAAACAAAAAAGACAAGTAGAACTTTGAACTGTTGAGAAGAGAGTTTGCCTTTGGCTGATATTCTTGGTTTGGAAAGTGGCTTAGGCAAGATTGTGACATGCAGTGCATCATTTCTAACTCTAACCAACAGCATGGCCTTCTGGGTTTCACCACGCTTTGAGAATGACAGAGAGACCCCTGAGCCTGGTGAGACTTTCCTTTGTTTTTAAGAATCTGGAGGCTGTTTGATCGAAGTCTTTGAATAAGCACCAGATAGTGAATTTGTTTAGCTGGTCTAAAAATTCTGACCATCCTGTCTATTCCAGCCAGTCTCCAGGTAGAAACAATTCCTACTTATGATGACTAATTTCATGTGTCAACTTGACTAGGCCACAGGGTGCCCAGATATTTGGTCTATTATTCTGGGTATTTCTGTTAGGTTTTTGGTTTGTTTTTGTTTTTGTTTTTGATGAGTTTAATGTTTAAATCAGTAGACTGAGTAAAGCAGATTACCATCCCTAATGTGGGTAGGCCACATCCAAATTAGTTGATTAGTTGATTCCCCTAACCAAAAGAAAATACCTTCTGCCTGATAACCTTCAAACTAGGACATCAGAATTTTTCCTGCCTTTGGACTCAAACTGAAACATCACCTCTTCCTGGATTTTGTGCCTGCTGGCCTTTGGACTAGAACTATACCATCAGCTCTCCTGGGGCTCCAGCTTACTAACTCACCCTGCAGATCTTGGGATTTGTCAGGTTCTTAATCACATGAACCAGTTCCTTAAATACACACACACACACAATCCTATTGGTTCTGTTTCTCTGGATAATGCTAACTAGTACACCACTGAATCTGAGACTAAGTATCTTAGGACACACATGAAATGGCAATAATCTTACTGAAATTTTCTCTGTAACTTCCTCCCATCAATACTAGCTACCCCCTTTGTAGCTATAACAAAATTAACTATATGAAGACAATTGCCATGATTACCTTCTGTAGGCTAAATATGTCCATTTGATCTAACCATTCTTTATTCGACATAGTTTGAATTCTTCCAGTTCACAGTCACTCTTCCGTAATGTCCTACAGTTTGTCTATATCCCACTTAAAGTGTGGCTTACAGCCTTCTGTAAGTACAGAGTAGCATTATCACCTCTTCAATTCTAGGGCTATAGATCCACTAAAGCAACATCTATTGGCACTAGCTTTTTTGATGATGTATTCATTTTTGACCCACATTAGCCTAAATACCCCGGCTACCCTAAATGTTTCTGCCAAACTGCATCTTTTTCTTTGTGTAATAAAATTTTTTTTTTCATTACAGACACTTAAGCCATAATCTGAACAATTACCTATAAGCTGTTCTCCCTTGAGTCAACATTTCTAGACCAAGTATTTCATCTGAGCTCCAACATCAGTTCAATCAATTATTGGGATGTCCTAGATGTAAGCTCCATGAAGGAATTTATTTGTTTGAATCACTATGTATGTCCAGCCCCAAGAGTAGTGTCTGGCATCTAGTAGGTGGTGTTTCTGCAAACATTGTTAAGTGAATAAATAAGTGAATCTGAAGTTAACATGTTCAAATGCAGTCTTATTACCTTATCCCTCTTTCTACATGTCTTCTCAGGAATAGTACTACCATCTCTGCAGGCACCAAAGCCAAAAATTCAAGAGCATTACACTCTCTACACCTCACATATCCAATTACATTTCAAGGAATACTGATTTCTTGCCTGGGTGACTCTCAGATTGATCCCCCTTTCTCTTACTCACCACCATTGCCTATGTGTAGGTCCTCGTTCTCCCTACTGATTTTTACAATAGACCTCTAACTAAATTAATCCCTCAATTCTTGCCCCCACTCTTTTAATCCATCCATTCTTCATACTTCTGTCAAAGTGGTCTTTCTGAAATGCAAATCTGATCAAATTTTTGTACCGCTTAAAATCCTTTGGTGGCTTCCCATCATGGTCACCATCAAATCCAAATTCCTTAGCAAGGCATTCAACATTCTAAGCTCCTTTATGATCTGACCCATACCTACATTTCCAGCTTCATTATTACTCACTTGCCCACCAAGTGTCCTAGCCCTCAGCCATAATGAACATGCCACACTCTCCCCTCTGAACTGGGCATGTGTTATTGCCTTTGTTTCTTCTCTTTATTTATAGAGTTAACTACAACTCACTAAACCATTCAGAAGACGGTTGCCGATCATCTCCAGCCTGAATAAGACACCTTGTCTGTGCTCACAGGACACCTGTGTCTATCTTTATTGTAGACAGTTATAACAAAGTGTGATAGGCACACTCTCTCACACTTGATTCTAAACATGTACAAATTTGTATCCTCAGTGCTCATCCTAGTATTCAGGACATACTAAGTGCTCGAGCGAATAAATTGTACTCTATTAAACATGTTGCAAAAAGTGGGAGAGAAAAAGTATTGAGTGGGTAGGAGACATTCTAGAACAAGTGATGAGCAAAGGCACAGAGGCAAGAGAACTCTGCTTGTGTCTGCAAGACCCAGGCACACAGAGTTCAGGAAAGGAATAAGAGAGCAGAGGGCTAGGAAAAAAGTTATTTATGAAGTGAATTTCTGAGGTCAGTGGTTGCCATCTGGCCATTTCTAGTCATCCAAGCCAGCAATAAATTATGTGCATCATACAGACTTTCCTCTGAGTGTCTCACATCTCCCATTTTGCACTGTCTCCCCTTCTTCAGCAATAACAGACAAAGCTGCTGAGTTCAGCACAAATTATCTTGTTAGCAAGGTGTTCCCTTCAGTGCTGCCTTTTTGCAACTCAATCTCTCTAGTGCTGACTGCTAAAATGGTTTGATGTCCAGATGTATATTAAACATCTGAGTCAGGAGCTCTGAAATCTGTTCCAGCATTGTGGGAATGTGCTGGCAGATGTGATAGTGATTTATCTCTAGCACATTTCTTGGAACATTCCAAAGCCCTGAACAAAAATAACTCACATTTATGGAGTACTTGCTTTTACCAGGTATTGTTCCAAATATTCTGCATGCATAACTTCACAATATTCCTATGCGATATATACCATTATTATCCCCATTTTATAGACAAAGTCATTGAGGCACAGGGAGGTTCAAGAAAACTCTACAAAGTCACACAGCAGGCAAGGTTTGAGTTAGAATTTTTCAAATGTAGCTTCAAACTCCATGAACTTAATCATTATTCTTTGGGGCCTCTTTAAAATGGGCAAGAAATACAGGACCAAGAAAAAGAGTACAGCTTCTAATATTGACTTTGCTATAAACTGTGTGATTTTGGATAAGTCAGAACTCCATGAAACTTAATTTATTTCTCTGTACAATGACAGAATCTGTGTAGAAGATCAGACTTCAAATATTTTTACTTCCACAGCCCATAAAAACGGTTAAAAAAATTGTATCCCCTTGTACATTTTAAAAGGACATCTAGATTTTCAATATGTTTAAATGTTTGCAAAGAAAAGTACTTTCTAGCATTTTATAAATACAGATTTTTAAATAAAATTTTTCTATTACCCCTTTAAGATAAGCACTTCAGCTCTCTTCTGGTTACTATTTGTATGGTATATCTTTTTCCATCCTTTAATTTTCAACCTTCTATGTCTGAATATAAATGATGTCTGTTGTACAGCACATATAATTAAATCTTGCTTTTTCTTGTCTAGACTGATGATTTGTGCCTTTTGGTTGGAGTCTTTAGTGCATTCATACTTAATATAATTATTGATGTTGGATTTATGTCTGCCATTTTTCTATTTGTTTTCTGTATGTCTCATGTATTTTTATTTTTGTCATTTTCTAATGTTTCTCCTTTACTGCCTTTTTTGGCATTAAACCAGTATATTTTAGTAAATTTTCAGTAATTTTAAATTACTCTCTTAAGATTTTAGCTTTGGGGCGCCTGGGTGGCTCAGTCGTTAAGTGTCTGCCTTCGGCTCAGGTCATGATCCCAGAGTCCTGGGATCGAGCCCTGCATCAGGCTCCCTGCTCAGCAGGAAGCCTGCTTCTCCCTCTCCCACTCCCCCTGCTTGTGTTCCTGCTCTTGCTATCTCTCTTTCTCTGTCAAATAAATAAATAAAATCTTAAAAAAAATAAAAAATAAAAAAAAGATTTTAGCTTTGTTTGTTTTAGTTAACTTTGATAAAGGTTTACACTAGGGATTACAACATGCAATTTCCTTTGATAAAAATTATATATATTTAAGGTGTATAGTATGGTGTTTTAATATACATATACACAGTGAATGATTACTACAGCTAAGCTAATTAACATCCCCCACCACCTCACATAGTTGCCATGTTTTTGTGTGGTGAGAGCACCTAAGATCTATTCTCTTAACAAATTTCCAGTATTCAATCTAATATTATAGTGTAAGAGAATGGTCGAGTTTCATTCTTCTGTATATAGCTGTCCAATTTTCCCAGCACCATTTATTGAAGAGACTGTCTTTTTTCCATTGGACATTCTTTCCTGCTTTGTCGAAGATGAGTTGACCATAGAGTTGAGGGTCCATATCTGGGCTCACTATTCTGTTCCATTGATCTATGTGTCTGTTTTTGTGCCAGTACCATGCTGTCTTGGTGATCATAGCTTTGTAAAATAGCTTGAAATCAGGCAATGTGATACACCATACACAAAGATAAATTCTAAATGGATGAAAGACCTCAATGTGAGACAGGAAGCCATCAAAATCCTAGAGGAGAACATAGGCAGTAACCTCTTCGACATCAGCCACAGCAACTTCTTTCAAGACATGTCTCCAAAGGCAAGGGAAACAAAAGTGAAAATGAACTTTTGTGACTTCATCAAGATAAAAAGCTTTTGCACAGCAAAAGAAATATTCAACAAAACAAAGAAGCAACCCACAGAATGGGAGAATATATGTACAAATGACACTACAGACAAAGCACTGATTTCCAAGATCTATAAAGATCTTCTCAAACTCAACATCCAAAAAACAAATAATCAAGTCAAAAAATGGGCAGATGACATGAACAGACACTTTTCCAAAGAAGACATACAAATGGCTAACAGACACATGTAAAAATATTCATCATCATTAGCCATCAGGGAAATTCAAATCAAAACCACATTGAGATACCACCTTACACCAGTTAGAATGGCAAGAATTAACAAGGCAAGAAACTGCAAATGTTGGAGAGGTTGTGGAGAAAGGGGAACCCTCTTACACTGTTGGTGGGAATGACAGTTGGTACAGCCACTTTGGAAAACAGTGTGGAGGTTCCTCAAAAAGTTAAAAATAGAGCTACCCTATGACCCAGCGATTGCATTACTGGGCGTTTACCCCAAAGATACAGATGTAGTGAAAAGAAGGGCCATATGCACCCCAAAGTTCATAGCAGCAATGTCCACAATAGCCAAACTGTGGAAAGAACTGAAATGCCCTTCAACAGATAAATGGATAAAGAAGATGTGGTCCATATATACAATGGAATATTACTCAGCCATCAGAAAGGATGAATACTCAAATTTTGCATCAACATGGATGGAACTGGAGATTATACTAAGTGAAATAAGTCAAGCAGAGAAAGTCAATTATCCTATGGTTTCACTTATTTGTGGAACATAAGGAATAACATGGAGGACATTAGGAGAAGGAAGGGAAAAATGAAGGGGGGGGAATCAGAGGGGGAGATGAACCATGAGAGACTATGGACTCTGGGAAACAAACTGAGGGTGCTAGAGGGGAGGGGTGGTGGAGGCATGGGTTAGCCTGGTGATGGGTATAAAGGAGGGCACATATTGCATGGAGCACTGGGTGTTATACATGAACAATGAATCATGGAACACTACATCAAAAACTAATGATGTACTGTATGGTGACTAACATAACATAATTAAAAAATACAATACTATACTGTATCAAACATTCATGTACATTAGATCGCTAGACTTACTCATCCTACAAAACTGCGACTTTGTATCCATTGGCCAACATTTCCCCATTTCCCCCACCTCCCACCTTAATTTATCACAGCCCACTTTAGATTTGACTGACCTACTTCTAGTAAAATATAGCTCAATTCCCCTCTCCTTGGTGCTAAAATTGTTATATATATCGCATCTATATATGCTATGAACCCAGTAAAATTGTTATAATCATTGCTTTAAACAATCTTATGAGTATTTTTAAGAAATTGCAAGAAACCAAAATATATAGTAAGAGTATTTTCTATTTATCCACATATTTATCATTTCCCTGCTCTTTATTCCTTGTGTATTTAACTTCATGCCTAGCTGTCATTTCCTTTCAGCCTAAAGGATGTTTTTGTAGGACAGATGTGCTAGCAAAAAATATTCTTTGTTTTTTGTTACATAGGAATGCCTTTATTTTGTCTTATTTTTGAAGGATAGTTTTATTGGATAAAGAATTCTTGATTGACAGTTCATGAATGTCTACAATGCACTAAGTGTAAGGCAATTAGGACTTGGAAAAGCATTCCCCAAAGAAGTATATCCTTTGGAGAATCCGTTGCTATGGAATATCCATGGTCTATTATAGTTGGAAAACCGTGGCTTCTTTACAATAGGGATTCTCAGAGTCTTTCAAATGCTAATATGTGTCTTGACTCTTAAAGATGGTAGAGCTTAAAGTGCTTCCAGAACTTTTCTGACTATAGAAAACTTTTTCAACTGAGCATCTCACTTGACTAGTGTTCTACAAACAATATGTTGAAAAACGTTGATCTAGTTTGGATAAATAAACTAAGGCACAGAAAGAAAAAGTGTGGCCCAATGGATGAAGCAATGGCTCAGTGAAAAGAATAGCAAAATGATCGTATTTCCATCCAGGTGCCTTACAGAAGGATCATGTTATTGGAGAGGTAATGGTTATGACATTTATTGACAGTCAAGGAAATATATTGTGATTTATTATTGGGCTTTTTGTTGTTCATTAGTGCCCCATATTTGACCATATAGCTTGATAAGTGATCTGGAACGTCATTTGTTATCTTCACCTTAATATACCTACATGTTTGACTGTTACAGCTCACATTTAATAGGAAAAAAAAATTGCTGCAGCTGAAGCATCCCCACTTTATAATTACATTCTGACTGCTGAGGCATTATCAGGCATCCTGAAAAGCTCAACTAATGCAAACTTAATTCTCCTTTAATACCAATCCCAGGAAGAGTTTAACTTGAAAATAGTAAGATTTATTTTTGCGTCTGTAGACTATTTTAAATACTGGTTGCTGGATTTTATGTACTGTATACAGGGAGAAAATAGATAGTCAGATGTTTCTATTGTTTCTGGTCTTCTGAAGGGGACAGGGAAAAGCACAATGCTTACAGTGATTGGTTGTGTAGTTTGGAAGATGATTGTAGGAAATATGGAAAATGATTGTGGAGCAAACAGGCATACCATTACACAAAGCATGTAACAACCCCTCTGGTAAGATATATGAGAATAGGATTAAGTATTTTATAGAATTACAATCATTAGTGTGGTTAATATTTATTGAACTCCTGCTATACATCATTTCATCTACACAACAATCCAATGGGTTGGCTATGACTAATTATTTTCATTATAAAGATCAGGAAAACAGGCTAGAAAGATTAAGTAACATTATAAGATTCACCCCTATGTCTTGTCTATGACTCCACATCTATGCTTTTAACTACTGTTCTATACAGTGGATAACCATATAGCAGTGGTTCTCAAAGTCTGGTCCCCTAAACAAATCAAGTAAGACCCGGGCACTTGATAGAAATGCAAATGCTTGGGTCCCATTCTAGATCTACTGAATCAGAAACTCTGGGGATGGGGCCCACCAATCCATTTTAACCAGTCCTTCAGATGATTCTGAGGCTCTCTAAAGTATGAGAACTACTGTCATTTAGCATGATGTTTGGTAAACATGTGTTGGGTTGAGGTATATTTCAAGAGACAATTTAAGGGATTTTTTTTTTTTTTTACTACACATTAGAAAACCATCTCTCAAGTTTTCAGTGTCAATCTACAGAGCACATTATAGCATACACCTTATATCTTATTTATGAAAATGCAATGCAAGAATTTGTTTTGTTTCTCTTTGTCTTATTTCCTATAGCGTCCCCCTGTTGCAGATTTTAAATGATTGTCCTAAGTGTTCTTTTGAAAGTGAATTCTTAATACTTGCTCACCATCTGATTGATTTGAGTATAACAGGAGTCTATCAAAGCCAGGCATCATCATATTTTATTAAGGTGTACATGACAAATGGGGTCACTATTCTTCAAAGATGGAGTCCCCCATTGAAGCATGCCTCTCAGGAATCATGTCTTGTATAGTGACATTGTATTAATTCCAAGACTAGGTCCTAAAAAAGCCATGCAGTTTCTGCATTGTCTCCTGGAATATGTGTTCAAGGAAAACCCAGCCACCATGTAACAAGTCTATACTGAGCCCTTCATGCTATAGGCATCTAGCTAAAGAGAGACTATGGATAGAGAGAAATACCCAGTCAACTCTCAAATGTTCTGTGCTTCTCAGGTGAGGCACAAAACGTGTGAGTTAAAAAGTTATCATGGACATTCAGCCTAGCCAGGCCTTTAGTTGGGTCCCATCTACCATAGGACTGTACCCATGTGAAAGACCTTAGGCATGAAAAGCCCAGGTGAGCTCAGTCACTCAGAAAACAGTGAGAAACAATAATAAATTGTTCTTTAAGTCACTATATTTTGGGGTAGTTTGTTACACAGCAATAGATAACTATAACAATAGGTCAGGGTTTAAGGGTATCCCATATATGATGGCACCTGAATATAGTACAATGAGCTAAAGGAGAAGGGTCAAGTCTATATATAATTCATTTCCTTTTGCTTGTTTTAGCAACACATTAGTGTTGCTTAAATGTGAACTGCAAGTGGTCTTATTGTAAGTATAAAAGCTAAATTTGCATCGCAGGCAATGTGGCATACACCTATTTCAGTTGAGTTAGAAAGTTCTGTAACAGCAAAGGGAATATTTTTATGAGTGTCCATGAAAGGAAAAACAATGTGTATTCTGTTTAAAATTTTATAACTGGAGTTACACTGTACATTAAGTAAATCAGTTTCTAATACCACCCAAGAAAAGTGACTGTTGACTGGCACCACTTCCATGAAGCTGCGAAGACTTAAATCACATGGAGTAACATCCCATTCTCCTATGACTGCCTGTTCAGAGAGCCCCATGGACAAATATTACACCTTGCAGACTGAGGCTTTCCCTGTGACACCTGGTGAACCCTTCTAGTTCACATAATACAGCTCAATACCTGTCAAATTCCTGACCCTGCAAAAACTTTTGCATTCAAATTCTTTCTTGCATTCAAATTCTTTCTTGCATTCCTCCTCCAAACATAGAGGACTAAATACACTTACCATTTATCACTTAGTATATATATTAGCTTTATCCTTTATGCAACTAAATCATAATGTACTTATAGGCAAAAATCATTTCTTTTTTAAGTTTTTCAGATATAGTTATATCTCAAATATGTGTAAGTTAAAGGTGTACAATGTGTTGATTGGATACACTCATATATAGTAAAATGATTCCCATCATAGCATTAGCTTACACCTTTAACACATCACATAATTACCATTTCTTTTTTGTGGTGAGAACATTTAAGATCTAGTCTTTTAGCAACTTTTAAGTGTATAATAAAATAGTATTAACTATAACCACTATGCTGTACATTAGATCCCCAGAACTTATTCATTTTATAACTGGAAGTCTGTATACTTTGACCAAAATCTTTCCATTTCCCCCAACCCAAAGCATTTGGCAACCATCACTCTACAATACGTTTGTATGATTTCAGCTTTTTTAGATTTTACATATAAGTGAGAACATACAGTATATGCCTTTCTCTGTCTGAAATATTTCACTTAGCATAATACCCTCGAGGTTCATCCATGTTGTTGCAAATGGAATTATTTCTTCCTTTTTCATGGTTGAATATATACATATATATTATAATAAACAAATTTATTCTATTAAATAAATATATTATTATAATATATAACATATTATAATAAACATGGGAGTGCAGATATCTCATCAAGATCTTGATTTTGATTGCTTTAAATATATACCCAGAAGTGGATTGCTGGCTCATATGATAGTACTATTTTTAATTCTTTGAGGAGCCTCCATACCATTTTCCATAGTGGCTGTACCAATTTTCATTCCCACCAACAATACACTAAGGGCACAAATTTCCTTTTTCTCCACAGCTGTGCTAACACTTGTTATCTCTTGCCTTTTTGATAATAACCATTTTAACAGGTGTGAGGTGCTATTTTTGATTTGTATTCTCTGATGATTAATAATGTTCACCTTTACATGTACCTGTTTACCATTTGTGTATCTTCTTTGGAAAAATGTCTATTCAGCTCCTCTGCCCACTTTTAGATTTTTATTTATTTTTTATATATATATTTTTTGCTTTTCTTTGTTTTTATTGAGGTAAAATTCTTATAACATAGAATTAACCATTTTAAAGTATACAGTTCAGTGGCATTTAGTAGATCCACAATTTGTGCAACCATCACCTCTACCTAGTTTCAATATATTTTCATCATCACAAAAGGAAACCACATATATATTAGCAGTCACTCCACATTTTCCTCTACCTCCAACTCCTCTGCCCATTTTTAAATCAGATCATTTATTTATTCTTTTTGTGATTGGGTTGTAAGAGTTATTTCTTTATATTTTTTGAATATTAACCACTTATCAGATAGATGATTTGAAAATATTTTCTCCCATTCCATTCCATAGATTGCCTTTTCATTTTGAGGATTTTTTTTTTTTTAAGATTTTCTTTATTTATTTGACAGAGAGAGACACAGCGAGAGAGGGAACACAAGCAGGGGGAGTGGGAGAGGGAGAAGCAGGCTTCCTGCCGAGCAGGGAGCCCGATGCGGGGCTCGATCCCAGGACTCTGGGATCATGACCTGAGCCGAAGGCAGACGCTTAACCGACTGAGCCACCCAGGCACCCCAAGGATTTTTTTTTTTTTTTTTTTTTTGCTGTGCAGAAGCTGTTAAGTTTGATGTAGTTCCACTTCCTAATTTTTGCTTTTATTATTGCCTGTGTTTTTGTTGTCGTATCAAAAAAATCATTGCCAAAACCAATGTCAAGAAAACTTACTCTTATGTTTTATTACTGGAGTTTTACAGTTTCAATTCGTATGTTTAATCCTTTAACCCATTCAAATTAATTTTTGTGAGTGGTGTAAGATAGGAGCCCAATTTCATTCTCCTTTATAAGGTTGTTCAGTTTTCCCAACGTCATTTACTTAAGAAACTATCCTTTCTTCATTGAGTATTCTAGGCTCCCTTGTCAAATATTAGTTGACCAAATATGAGAGAATTTCTTTCTGGAATCTTAATTGTATTCTCTTGGTCTCTCTCTTTTTTTTAAATTTTATTATGTTATGTTAGTCACCATACAATACATTATTAGTTTTTGATGTAGTGATCCACGATTCATTGTCTTTGTATAACACCCAGTGCTCCATGAAGAACGCGCCCTCTTTAATACCCATCACCGGGCTAACCCATCCCCCCAACCCCTCCCCTCTAGAACCCTCAGTTTGTTTCTCAGAGTCCATAGTCTCTCATGGTTTGTCTCCCCCTCCAAATTCCCCCCCTTCATTTTACCCTTCCTACTATTGTTCTTCCTTTTTTTAACATATAATGTATTATTTGTTTCAGAGGTACAGGTCTGTGATTCACAATGCTCACCATAGCACATATTTTTATATACATAGCACATAGCACATAAATTTGTTAGGACTTGTTTTACACCTGTTATATGATCAATCCTGAAAAATATTTCATGTGCACTTTGAATATAACGTGTATCCTGCTTCTGTTGGATGCAATGTTCTGTGCATGTCTTTTAGTTTCACATATCCTATAGTATAGTTCAACTCCAATGTTTCCTTGTTGATTTTCTGTCTGGAAGATCTATCCATTGTTGAAAATGGAATATTGAAGTCCCCTACTATTATTATATTTTGTCCATTTATCTCTTCAGATCTATTAGTATTTGCCCAGTATATTCAGGTACTTCAATGTTGTGTGCGTATGTATTTATGATTGTTATATTTTTCTTGATGAATCAACCCCCTTATCATTATATGTGACCTTCTTTTCTCTTGGTAAAGTCTAATTTCTCTGGTATAAGTATGGCTGCTCCTGCTGTCTTTTGTTTCTACTTGAACAGAATATCTTTTTCCTTCCCTTCACTTTGAGTCTATATGGATCCTTAAAACTAAGTGAGTCTCATATGGGCGCCGTGCACTTGAATCTTGTTTTTGTTTTGTTTTTTTTTAATCCACCCAGCAACTCTATATCTTTTGATTGGAGATTTCAATCCATTTATATTTAGAGTAATTATTAATGGGTAAGGATTTACTAATGTCCTCTTATCAGTTGTTTTCTGGCTTTTTTCTATTTTTCTTATTCCTTTCTTGCTCTCTCACCCCTTCCTTTGTGCATTGATAATACTACAATATTATGCTTTGATTCTCATTCTATGTCTTTTGTAAATCTACTGTAGGTTTCTGCTTTGTGGTTGTCATAAGGTTCACACAAAACATTGCAATGCATATAGTATAAAACAGACACACACACATATATGTGTTACTCCTGCTCTTTTATGGTTTTGATGTCACAATTTACATCTTTTTATATTCTGTATCTATTAACAAGTTATGGCAGCTGTAGGTATTTTTAGTACTTTGCCTTTAACATTTATACTAGAGTTAAGTAGTTAACACAGCACCATGTTGCAGTATAGAGTATTCTGAATCTGACTATATGCCTAACTTTGCTATTGTGTTATACATTTTCATATGTTTTTATGTTGCTAACTAGCATCCTTTCATTTCAGCTTGAAGAATTCCTTTCAGCATTTCTTGTAAGGCAGTTTCAGTGGTGATCAATTCTCCCTGATTTTGTTTGTTAAGTAAAGTCTTTATCTCACCTTCATTTTGGGGTAAAGTATTATTGGATGACATTTTCTTCCTCTCAACATTTTGAATGCATCATCCCATTCTCTCCTGGCCTCAAGGTCATGAGAAAACCACTGATAGCCTTATGGGAGTTCTCTCATTGGAGATAATTTTTTTTCTCTTGCTCTTGTTAAAATTCTTTGTCTTTGGTTTTGGAGAATTTCATTTTAGTGAGTCTTGGAGAAATTAGTTTTAGATTGAACTTTGGGGCACCTATTAGCTTGATGAATTTGGATGTCCAAATATCTCTACAGGTTTGGAAAGTTTTCAGCAACCTTTTTTTTAAATAAGGTTTTTCTATCCCCTTTTCCACCTTTTCTCCTGGGACTGCAATCATGCATACATTGTTTCTTTCAATGGTGTCCCATAAGTCATGTAGGCTTTCTTCATTCCCTTTCACTCTCTTTGTTCCTCTGATTGGATAATTTCAATTGATCTGTTTTCTCACTCACTGATTCCCTCTTCTGCTTGAACAAGTCTGCTATAGAAGCTCTATTGAATTCTTTAGTTCAATCTTTGTATTTTTCAGCTTCAAAATTCATGTTTGTTTGTTTTATGTTTTCTTTATCTTTGTTGAACTTCTCATTGTGTTCTTGTATTTTTTTCCTGATACTGTTTTTGGTTTTGTTTTGTTTTTAATCTGTGTTCTCTTGTAGCTCTCTGAGCATCTTTAGAACAATTGAATTCTTTATCGGGAAATTCTTGTACCTCCATTTCTTTGGGGCCAGTTACTGGAGGTCTACTATATCCCTTGGTGGAGTCATGTTTCCAATTCTTCGTGATTCTTGTAGCCTTGTATATTTTAAGAAGAAGCCACCTCTTCTAGACATTATGGACTAACTTCAGCAAGGGAATACTTTCACCAGCAAATGGGGGCACAGTGGAGTTTTCTGTGACCCTGGATCTAGTGGTGCAGGGCACCAAGTAGGGGGACATGTGGTGGAACTATGTCGAGGGGAGGGGGCATGCTGTCTCTTTGGTTCAGTCTGTTTAGGCCCATGGCATCTACAAGTGTGTGGTCCTTGGCAAGTATTGGTTGTGGGAGGAGGGGGGTGTCTCACAGTGGCTGCAAAGGCTGTTGGGTTCTTCAGTGGCACCTCCAGGTTCAGTAGCTGGGGACCAGGACAGGTAGCATTGGTAGCTGGAAGCAGTGGTGCGAGCACACTCAGCAGGTATATACATAGTGGTGTGCCCCAGGGCAGACAGCAAGGACTGGAGCCAACTACGGGTTCACTGGCAGCTGAGGATTCCTGACTGTCGGCATGCTGTCCTGTAGCAGCACAATCTCCTCCTGGGCATATGCACTGCAGAGGAGGTCAGTGATGAGGGTCAGGCTGGTGGTGTGCTCAAGTGCAGCTAAAGAGACTAGCTGCAGGTGAATACAGTGGTGCAAGCCAGCGACAGACGACAAGGTCTGATAGAGGCCCACAAGCAGCTGAAGGAGCTCTGGCTGTTGGTATGTTCTCCCATGGCTACACAGCTCTCCCCTGGCATGTGCACTGCAGGATAGACAAGTTGAGTGCCTGTGAACAGCAGAGGAGCTAGCCCTAAGCATGCATGTGACAAAGAGTGTCAACTTCAGGGGTCTAGCCTGACATCCTGTACTCTCACAGCTACAGAAGGCTCTGGCAGGGGCAGGGGTGGGAGGGAGTGAAGAGAGGCTCTGGCAACTGGCATTAGCAACCATGAATACCTGTGGAATGAAAGGTGGTGAAATCTGCAGGTGGTCCACCGTGGCTATGCTGTCTGTGGCCCTGCTGGGTTTAGCTGCAAAACAGATCACTGAACCACAATCATTCCCACTAAATTGCTGCTAGTGGTAACCCCTGCTTTTCTTCCTTGTTCCTAGTCTCTCTATACATCTCAGCTTTGCCAGTTTGGTTGAGGTGAAACCAGAGCAGGACCTTAGTCCAGTGCCTCAAAGGGCTGGGGAAGCGGGCTGATCTCCTGGCTTTTCCTTCCCTGGCAAGAAGGAATTTTTCTAGCTGAGAAGTTCCCTCTTGCACTGTGCAATGGGGGAATGGGATGATGCAGGCAAAATGGAGCTGTCTAATTTTTCTTCTTGTGTGGTTATTCTCTGGTTTTTTGTCCTTCTGTGTAGCCAAAAGTTTGTAAGTAGACTCCAGAGGTCTCCCAGCGCTGTTTCTATTCACGCATGGCTGTCTAATTGTTGATTTTTGTTGGAGTCTCCTATGCTGCCATTTTGGTGATCCCTGGCAAAGGTCATTTCTTAATTCCCTTTTGTATCACCCACAGTGCCTAGTTCTGTATAATTGAAAATCTTTAATAAATATTTATCAAATGAAGAAGTGGAATGAATGCATGGTACATTTGAAAGATACTGCCTTTTGTTTTACAGACTGAGATACTTAAAGGATTATTGGTAAAATTTTATTTTTAAGTAATCTTTACACCCAACATGGGGCTCAAACTCAAAACCCTGAGATCAAGAGTGGCATGCTCCACCAACTGAGCCAGCCAGGTGCCCCTAGGATTGCTGATATATTTTGATTGCTTTATCCCCAAACTCTGATTTGCCTGCTGAGCTCTGCATTTTATTCTGAAATTTTATTCATCTATGCAAAACACTGACTCCTTTGCAGAAAGGCATTGATTTTAATCCTGTAATAGGCCTGTGATCACCACCAGACTCACTACTCTCAGCTCACCTCTCAGCTTGACTTAAGTAACAAACACTCCTAACACCCCTGTGTTTTATGTCTTAAGAGAGAAAACTCTGTCATTAGAGAAAACTTTGGGAAAATAATTTACAAAGTCATATGCAAGTATTCAACCCTTCATAAAATATTAAATCAGCATAATAGGTGACCAGTGAGCCAAGCAATTGACATTTACCTGCTTTATATATACTTAAAAAGAATCTAGGCATAATGTTTAAACTTGAGCTAATGGAAAAGGTATTTTGCAACATCCTCTAAAATATTCCCAGAACTTGGTCTCCGATTTATAACACAAGAATGTTTATCTGTCCATAATTTGGAGAATTTGGTTCATATGGTCCAAAAAATCTACTTTTCTTTTTTTTTTAATGTTTTTTTTTTTTTTTTATTCATGAGAGTCAGAGAGAGAAAGAGAGAGAGAGGCAGAGGCAGAGGGAGAAGCAGGCTCCCCGCCTAGCAGGGAGCCCGATGCAGGACTCGATCCCAGGACCCTGGGATCATGACCTGAGCTGAAGGCAGACGCTTAACCATCTGAGCCACCCAGGCGCCCCCAAAAATCTACTTTTCAAGATTACAGCATGCATACAGCAATAGCTCAGGCATCACATAACCACGCCTCCACTAAATACTTCAACAGTTAAGGTTTTGAGACAAGACAACCTTCAGGAGGTCTCCAACTACTTGAGCAAACTCTACCAAGTTCTACTAATAGATTTCATTTTGTGTGTCTCACACACACACACACACACACACCTTTCCACAGTGGAGAGGAGAGCCCAGCAGGCAGCGAAGTCTCCTTCTTTTCTCCTTTCAAAAGTTTCTTCCATTTCCCCTTTCTTAAGCACCTCACTACTAAATCCTCTTTCCTCTCTCCAGCCTATTTTCGCTAATGTTCTCAAGGATTCAGGGGAAAAAAGGAGGAAATTAAGGAAAAAGCCCTCTTCATTAAAAGGTAGGAGAACCCCAATATATGCTTAATTGTGGACCATTTTCCACTGAGCCTACAGATGGGAAAAGATAGGAAGGCATCAGGGATGCAATAAAATGTAGTACATATGAGCAACTGAAACCTAAGGGGTTGATGGCTATATTTGTCTGCTTGAGCTGCTAGAGCAAAATACCATCGACTGACGTTTAAATAACAAACATTTATTTCTCACAGCACTGGAAGCTGAGAAGTCTAAGACCAAGGTGCCAGTAGATATGGTATCTGGTGAGAATCCTTTTCTTGGTTTGCATTCAGGCACCTCTCATGTTTCTTCCTATGAGGACACTAACCCCATTTATAAGGGCTCCACCCTCATGACCAGTTACCTCCAAAGGCATACCCCCTCTCCAAAGACCTTCAACCTGTGGGGTTAAGGGCTTCAATATGAATTTGGCAGGGGGACACAAACATTCAGTCCATAGCAGTGGCTTTAGATGGGGTGGACACCAAGGAAATCTGTAAGGTAGGGGAGCAGAGACATGGGTGGATGCCTTTTGCCATGAGATTTGAGATCCCAGTAACAAAATACTTGAAACTATGGGATTCATTCTGCTCAACTGATTTCCTCTCTTCATTCCACCCTTCTCTTCAGAACTGACTTGTTTTTAAAAATTATATGTGCAAGGGGCGCCTGGGTGGCTCAGTCGTTAAGCGTCTGCCTTCGGCTCAGGTCATGGTCCCAGGGTCCTGGGATCGAGTCCCGCATCGGGCTCCCTGCTCCAGAGAGCCTGCTTCTCCCTCTCCCACTGCCCCTGCTTGTGTTCCCTCTCTCGCTGTGCCTCTCTCTGTCAAATAAATAAATAAAATCTTTAAAAAACTTATATGTGCAAAATTTTCACAGTACATATTGACAGCTCTGCCTAAGACCTCAAAAGTTATGTAATAATGGTAATAATGCTATTGGAAAAAAAAATGGAGCCAGCACTTTCTCATTTCCATCAAACCCCAGGAAAGCAGCATGTTTGTGCAGCTGCTTGAAACATCTTTTTTATGTTCTTCAAACCAGTACACCTTAATTCTTTCCCAGAAAATCACTGGCGAGGTTGCTGGAGATTGGACGTGACAAAGAAATACTAACCTTTAGCACCCCTACATTTCAAATTTGTTAACTGTGGAAGTTACTCCCATTTTGTTCATGATGCAGCTCAGGCCTCCAGATAGACAATAGACACTTGAATTCCAATGATGATGGGCAGCAGATACAGCTCCCTGTGCTCCCCATACTTCAGTCAGCCCTCTCGTTTCATCTCAGCCTGCCAGTCTACACCTCCTACCTCAGATGCCTCTGACACATGCGCATCTTCCTTCCTCCCCAGATCAGATTATGCTTCCTCCCTCTCATACTTCCATCAGCCCTGGGGTTTATTGCATTCTGCCTTAGATTCTACTTATGAGTCTGCATCCTAGCTCCCTTTGTAAACTGCCTACTCTCCGAGGGCAGGGATTATAGTTTGTTAATCTTGTATTAACCATAGGTTTTCATATACAGTGGATTTTGTGATAGGCACTGTTTTGTGCCCTTAAGTGTGTTGTCTCAAGTATTAAGACACCAGGACAGAAGTTGCTGGCGTCCCACCCATATATCCTCGGGCCTGAAAATTGTAATCTTCCTAGGATCTCCAGCTGCCAGAACCAACATCTTTTTGTCAAGAGTTTACTCCAGAATCCATTCAGACCAAAGGCTCCACAGGAGAAAGTGCTGAAAATTAATGTTTATTTCCCAAACCCTCTCCCCATTCTCAGTAATAAGTTATGGGAGTTGGTACATAAATATCCCAACTACCTTCCCCCCCCCAGTAAAATAGACTCTGAGACAGATGTTCTGCGTCTGCTCCCACAGTTCCCTAACTCATTAGCTCTCAAACTTGAGGGAGTATCAAAATCACCGACAGGCTTTGCTAGACCAGATTGCTGGTCGCACATGCAGAGCTTCTGATTCAGTAGATCTGGAGTGGACCTGAGAATTTGCATTTCTAACTACTGCCCCGGTGATACTGATGTTGGTCAACCAAGAACCATGCTGTGAGAATCCTTCTTTTTTTTTTTTAAGATTTTATTTATTTATTTGAGAGAGAGAATGAGATAGAGAAAGCATGAGAGGGGGGAGGGTCAGAGGGAGAAGCAGACTCCCCACTGAGCAGGGACCCCAATGTTGGACTCGATCCTGGGACTCCGGGATCATGACCGGAGCCGAAGGCAGTCGCTTAACCTACTGAGCCACCCAGGTGCCCGAGAATCCTTCTTTGCTTCAGGTACCACAGTGATAACTTGCTTCTTAGCCTATCCTTCATTGGTTGTCTTTTCTTCCCTCCCTCCTTTGCTCCTTTACCAGTGTTTCGAGATCTTGCAAGTAAACTATTTGTATTCAATCCTTATTTGCAGGCCTGCTTCCAAGGAAATACAAATAAGACAACCACTATCTATATTGTTATTCTTGCCATGATAAACACAGGAACCTCCTTGCTTAGACAGATTAGGCTACTTGTCCCAGGTAACACAAGTGGAAAAGTCCAGCTGTGGACTACCACATGATGCTGTCTCCTTGACATAATGCTTTCCCCATAGTGCTCGATAAATGTTAGAATTAAATTCAATAGTGTTGATCAACTATCTCACAAGTATTAGAATCAGAACTTGCTTACTGTTTGAAGTCTCAAAGATATCACTACAAGTGTTTCATGTTTTAGAGCAGAGCCGTGCATCTGGAAAGGTGACCAGATTTGTTTAAGCAATTCTTCCAACACATGAAGACTGGAATGGGCTTGGCTCTGCATTGATACTATGGCCTTTTAGTGAATTGAGGTCTGGTGTTGCACTCTGAAAACTCAAACAGTAGCCTGGAGAAGTTTACGGCTGCTTGACAGCTGGAGTCCGAACATCCTAATACCCCCCTCTGGAGATAATTAGACCCACTCTCTGCTGTCACTGCTGCCCTTTGATTCCTCATTTTATATTAGCCAAGAGCCCAGCTCCATATCTCTCCACTACATATCATCTTGGCTTTAGCTCACCACTCTTATGCAGTTTTGTTGTGGGTTTTTTTTTTTCTTCCTCTTTTTGTGGATGACAGGAATTTTTTTCCCCACACAGAACAAAGCATATGTTGCAGTTTTTGAGTGGTCTTATGATCAAATCACACCACTCCTTAAACAGACTTGTCAAAAATTTAGAGGTGGTTGAATACTCAAAGCTTAAAATCAGACAGGGCTCTGGCTTCATAGATCAGTCAATCACTGAGCACTGGGTGCCCAGAGAGAATTGTACGTAACAGGAATATAATATGTAATTGCGTGAACAATTCGCTTTATTAGTTTCCTTGGGATTAAGCTTGTACCATCTATAGTAGTTTTGACAGAAAAGGAAGAAAAAAAGGGGAAAACTGTGTGCAATTTTCATAACTTATTCTTAATAGAATGAAATTTGAATTGAACTGTGTGATAAGCTAAAAAAAAGAAATACTTAAAGTGAATGTAAGCTCAAGCTGATTTATTTTTAATTTATTTCAGTGAAATAAACAAGCCAGATTTTAGGCTTAGGAGTTAGGACAATACTCAGAATAACAGAAAAAGTAAATAAAGAGGAGAGCTTTGCACAGTCCATGTAAAATGTCAATACCACTTCCACCATAAGTAGAAATACTTTAAATCTATGGTATGGAGTTCTTACAGACAGTCCTTTGGAACAGCCTCATTTCATATAAGATACCTCTGTATCAGGCCTAACATTGTACAAAGTAAGAATAAGAGAGGCATCCTGAAGTAACTAAGCATTTTGTCTACCAAGTGTCTGATATCTGCAAAAGACTACTATTACCATTAAAAAAAATAACAGCAAACACCTCTCTATTGCTTATTTCCAGGGCCAGCTTCATGAGTATGTGGTCAGCACAGCCTCCTAGTGACCCCCAGTCAGAAGGGAGACCCCCAGTAGGGTTTAATATTCTGCAGTTGCCATCTTAAAATTCTTCATAATCTTATCTTTGATTCTAAAGGCCAATGGACAATGGAGCATGTGCTGGAGACCTGGAGGCCCGGTCCATATACAGTACCCCCTCCCACTGCCCTTCATGTCTCTAGGATATGTGCTCAGTCACCTTCTTTCCCAGCCCTTGGCACTTGGGTACCATGCTGGCTTCCCTCTCCTGCATCTGTCCAGTGACCACCACCACCCTCTGCCTCCAGTAGGGGCCTGGGTGTGGATGCAGGGAAGGTTGAGCCCTAATCCCTAGAAATACGAATATAGTGAGATATTGTGCCCGTGATTATGTTATGCTCCATGACAAAAGGATTTTGAGAAATAATGAAAGTTGCTAATAAATTCACTTTGAGTTCATCTAAAGGGAGATCATTCAAGGGCACCCAATCTAATCATATGGGACTTTTATTTTTTTATTTTTATTTTTTAAAGATTTTATTTATTTATTTGAGAGAGAATGAGAGACAGAGAGCATGAGAGGGAGGAGGGTCAGAGGGAGAAGCAGACTCCCTGCCGAGCAGGGAGCCCGATGTGGGACTCGATCCCGGAACTCCAGGATCATGGCCTGAGCCGAAGGCAGTCACTTAACCAACTGAGCCACCCAGGTGCCCCATATGGGACTTTTAAAAGCAGTGAGTTTTCTCTGGCTGGGAGCAGAAGGAGAAATCAGAGATTGTGAAAGTGGAAGAAGGACTTGGTGTAACTTTGTTACACTGAAGATGGTAGGAGCCATGCAAGAAGGAATGTCGGGGGTTGGGGGGGCCTCTGGGAGCAAAGGGTAGCCCTCACCTAAGGCCTGAAAGGAAACCAGGACACCAGATCTACAGCCACAAGCACCTGGGTTCTGCAAACAATGTGGATGATCTTAGAAAAGGATTCTTCCCCAATAGTCTGCAGGTAAAAGCTCAGCCTGACTTTGCTTTTGACCTTCTGAGAGCTCAGCCAAATCAGCCTGGGCTCCTGAAACACAGCACTGTGAGCTAATAAATGGGTATTGCTTTAAGATGTTCAGTTTGTGGTAATTTGTTACATAGCAATAGAAAACTAATACACTTCCATTCTCCTAAGTGGTACTTTGGCATTATTTCTTTTTAAAAAGAAGCCAGTTACTACATGAAATTAATGGTTGGTTAAAGTAGACTCTTAAAATACAGCTTTTCTGTGTTTACATACACCTATAAACAGTATTATTCTATGAAATAATTTATGACAAAGCTGAATAGTTTAATGAGCCATAACATTTATAGTCATGTTAAATAAAGATAATCAAATGTGCATTAAAATATAGGAATCCTGGAGTGTTCTAAAACAAGTTCTTGGCCTCACTCATGTCAAGCCCATATTTTGTGCAAGATATTATAAAGCTTAAGAGGAATATTATAATTTTCTACCTCTCTGACACTCATGTTTATTCTAAAAACGTGTTGGAGAAAGAGAAAGCAAGACTGGTCTCCATGGGAAGGGGTATATCATGTTTCTTGATCTTTTTTATCTTAATCTGGTCACTGCGTCTTTTTAATAAAAATAATTTTACCATAGAGTCAGAGGGGGTCCTCAATGTTCAGCTCCTGTGAGAAACATGTTGGTGAATAAACAAGGTAGGGGAAAAGGCAGGAGGATTTGTAATGGACAGAAGGGAGCCCAGGATTGACAAGGTTTGGACCAATCAGAACTGGGCCAGGTCTCCTTGTGCTAGAGTTTAACCATCACGCCATTACAATTAAACTTTCAAACTCCTCTCCTGAAGCATCCGAGTCATCCAGAAAAAATCAATCAATCAATCAATGACACACTCTGAATAAATGAAATTTAAATCAAGACCCATATTATTATTTCACACTTAATCCCCAATGCAGGGAGTTTTATTTCACTTTATTTTATTTTATTTTATTTTTATTTTATTTTTGGTGTCACTCAGCCAGGACGCTCTTAAACACAGCTTGCTACCAACCATTATTTATGCTCCGTTTCTGAGCGGCACCTAATAACTGCTAATTAAGTCTTTTGTAGCCTGACTCTGAGCTAATTAGGGTTAATTGAGCCTGCTTGTGCATTAGCTATTCTAGCTCTTGTTCTGATAATCAGGATTTTAGAGCACATTGAATATTTAGTCAGTTTATTAGCTTAGACTTCTTTCCACTGGGCATTGTGTTATAGGCCTTTGTCATATGGTAATGGGCAACAGTGGGCCATTCTCTGCTTGATTTGCACCTTGCTTTATCGTGTGTGTGTGTGTGTGTGTGTAAACAGTCAAGGAATACGCTAGAAGAATGAGTCCCAAAAGAATGGACAAGCAACAAGACTGGTGTCATGTTATTTCGGCTTTGATTTTTAATCATTAAAGAGAATCACTAAGGGATATATTTTCTCAGTGAATGAGAATGGAGTGTCTGAGGTTGTGTTTGTGGTCTGTAAATAAGGCTAGTCCTAATCATTGGTTAGATGGCTGTCCCTTTGAACTGATTTTGAGCTGTGGTATACCAGGGACCAGAATACATATTATTATTGTTGTCCTTATGACTATTTTAAGCATGATCACTTAATTCATATGAATAGCCTCTATGAGAGTCAGCTCCATGTCACACCATTTCAGACGACTGATAAGGCAGTGCGTTTTGTTTGGTTTTGTTTTAAAGATTTCATTTATTTATTTGAGAGAGAGGGAGAGTAAGAGAGAGTATAAGTAGGGCAGACATAAAGGGAGAAGCAGACACCCCACTGAGCAGGGAGCCCTATGTGGGTCTCAATCCCAGGACCTGAGTTGAAAGCAGATGCTTAACTGACTGAGCCACCCAGGTGCCCCACTGCAGTGTGTCTTTTGAAATTTCAAAAAAATTTTGATCATTTACCTTGGAATCCCATTCAATTGTTCAGCTGTCTTTACCACAAAACCAATTCTACATAAAAAACGAATTGTGAAACATGCCTTCTCTTTAGTTTTTCATGGTTGCACCTTTCAAGGGGGATAAAGTTGAGCAACAAAAACTGAACGATGATTTTTTTTTCTAAAGATTTTATTTATTTATTCATTAGAGACAGAGAGAGAGAGGCAGAGGGAGAAGCAGGCTCCCAAGGAGCAGGGAGCCTGATGCGGGACTCGATCCCAGGACCCTGAGATCATGACCTGAGCCGAAGGCAGACACTTAACTATCTGAGCCACCCAGGCGCCCTGAACGATGATTTTTAACATCATTTCACACCTTTTCTAATCTCACCAAAGTGACTATTCAACAATTTACTTATGTGCGTTATCTGAAGATCCGGGATTTAAAGCAAATAATCTGGCCATAACAAACATAAAACAGTGTTTCTTTTTTTCCTTTTTTTTTTTTTTTTTTTTAGAGAGAGAGAGCACAAGAGCACATGCACGCCAGAGTGGGGGGAGGGGCAGAGGGAGAGGGAAAGAAAGAATCTTAAGCAGGCTCCATACCCAGTCCAGAGCCAGACGTGGGGCCTCATCTCACAACCTGAGATCATGACCTGATCCAAAATCAAGAGTCGGATGATTAACCGACTGAGCTACCCAGGCGCCCTCCAAAACAGTGTTTGTTTAATGAACATCTGACAGGGAAATAGAGAGAGGTCATCCCTAAAGCAAGAAGCCCAGTTGGCTTTTCTTTTCTATCTCATATGCACTTAACAAGAGTTGGCTGAATAACGAGTGACTGAATGAATAAGTTAGTGAATGAATGTGTATGAATAACACAGTAATTGATACAGTTACCTTCTCTGTCTCTATACGTGCAATCTAGATGTTTATATTATGCAGTTCTTTAATTCTATACTTTTGTTAGTTTAGCAGGTGAAAAAGATCATTAATTTCAACCTCTCCCTTTACAGATGATGAAACTATGGATTACAGAAGTCAAGTGACGAACACTAGTTCACTCATAATTAAATACTGGCAAAGCTTTACCAAGGGTAAAGTTGATGGGTTTCATTGTAAATGGAAATTCTGAGCACTGATATTGTCTGTGTCTGATCATAGGCTGCAAGCTCCTTTACCTTCAGAAATAAGACCAAGCCAGTTACAGAGGCCTGAATTCCAAACCTCCATCTCTGCACGAATGCCCAAAGAGCATCCTGTGTCCGCAGTCCATTTGACACAGGTTATTGCTGAATATTTATTTTACTTTATGAAATGCATATAAATGTAGTCAAAAGAAGTCTTCATTACAAAGCTTTTAATTTACAATAGAAAGCTCCCTTTAAAAACATATCCAAATAATATAACTAACTAATTATGTACATATAGATGTGCATATACATCTAAAGGCTCAAAGAAAGCTAAAAATAAAGGGGAGTATATAACTTCATAACCAAAAACTATGCATAAATTTGGTTTCTTTTTAACTGAATCCAAAATTAATCAATACAATTATTACTTAACATATTACCATTGAGCTCCTAAAAACCTTGTTTCATGGTTTTAAACCAATGATTCTTTTACATGTATGAAAAAAATACTGCCAACAATTGGCAGTGCATTGAAATAATATCGAATTACTTCAGGAGGTGGGGAAATAATAGAATCTATAATTGTGGCCTAAAAAAACTGCAATTTAAAGCCTGCATACTGCTGTTAAGATTTATGATCATACTAATCAAGTTGGATGTCAGGGTTTATTTCATAATAGGGATTTTATGATTCAGGAAAACAACCATGATGGCTGAGAACAAGTTAAATGGATTGTGTCTGAAGTATTGTTCCAGAGAATGATGTGAACATGCACTACGGTGTTTCCTAGGGAATTCCTCTATTTCTTTTCCTCATAGCTCCCTACATTCTAGTGTAATTAATACTACAGGAAATTATTGATTTTTCTGGTATGATTACGATTATAGGCAATTCTTGAGGGAGAGGGGCATGCAGATTACTGATAATTAGAATGAATCAAATTTATTCAAGGACTCACTACTGGTTCTTGTTTTATCTACATGGAACTATTGTCGTGATTGGAGCTGGAATTTAATTTATAAAGACCAACTTTAATTTATAGAGGTGATGAAATGGAGAGATCAACACCATTTAAAGAAGCTTTATTACTCACAGTTCCCAAGAGAAGGCAACATGCCACACCACGCAGGTCTACATGGGAAAACCCACAGTTTGGTCAGGAGGCAGAAAAAGTGAAGGAGAAAGTGTAGCTAGCTCAGAGCTCTATTGTGGTATCTAGGGAAAGAATGAGGGAGATAGGGTAGGCAAGCTTGAGCAAGTTTAGGATTGGACAGTTTAAGTAATTTCAACAGGCTCTGGGCTGTAGGGTGGTCTCTGAGTATGCAGTACCTGACCCTGGGGTGATTTAGGGCACGGGAAATATTGACTCCTTGAGAGTTACATAAAGGAGGTGTTGGGGAGTGGGCTTTGCATTGCTTGGTTGGCATAGGAAAGCTGTGCCCATGGGAGAATCACTTAGTGTCTTAGAATTAGCTATCTCTGGGAGGGGCAGCCTCTCGCAGCCTGCATGGTACCAAGATGTCCAAGCATCATAAAATATAGAAAACAAAAAACATGATTAATACAACCACCCCTGTGCGCACACACTTTCTCTCTCTCTCCTCTTCTTGGCCTATCCAACTTCAAGAGCGAAGACTGGTCAAGGAATGAACGAAACTGAAATGAAAAATCAGTGGTTTGGGGGTGCCTGGGTGGCCCAGTTGGTTAAGCGGCTGCCTTCAGCTCAGGTCAGGATCCCAGGGTCCTGGGATCTAGCCCCATGTCGGGCTCCCAGCTTACTGGGGAGCCTGCTTCTCCTTCTGTCTCTGCCTGCCCCTCCCCCTGCTTGTGCTCTCTCATATGTTCTCTCTCTGTCTCAAATAAATAAATAAATTCTTCAAAAAAAAAAAATCAGTGGTTTTTTAGGTGTCATACATAATTCTAAAAATTATTTTCACATTTGACTATGTTGTGAATGTGTTTTCCATCAATTACATAAAATATTAAGGAACTAGTTCCATGTATAATAAACATCACACAGATGTATGCTACCACTTGCTAGTATTTAAACCTGTTGTGGGTTTATATGCAAACCACTACTTCTGTATAATCTTCTTCCCCCTCAGAAACACACTCTCTCACACACACACACATACACACACCAGGAAGAAAAAAAAAATTTGGAAGTCCTAAAAGTAAATAAGCCCTAGATTTGATAACCAAAAAGAGGCGTGAATTAACTCTATATTATTTTCCTGAGTCCTTGGACTCTTTGCATTTGAGGGACTGAATTCAAATCTTCACATTTCATTATCTATATATCTCTTTTCTTTTTCTTTTCCAGCTTACCCCTTCTCTTTCTGTCTTCTTACCTTCTTCTCCTCTCCCTTTCCTCTTTTAGTTCCTGTTATCTTCTTTTAACAACAACAACAACAAAATGACGGTGCTCAAATTCTATAGTACACTGGCTGTGTCCTGGTGATACAAGGATGAAAAGAAATATCAATATCAATATCCTCAAAGAATTGGTAGAAAAACACTGCTGAAATAGGGCTGTTTTCTGGATACTCTGGGAGCTCTTCTAAGCAGTGTAGTTGAAGGAGGAAGCATGGAGCAGGGAGAGTCTCAGAGGAAGGAACTCGAGATGAGAAAGGACAGCACTTGAAAGGTACCAAAGGCAGCAGCCATCCCAGGAATGGGAAGGCTATGTGCTCAGCGGTGAAGGGAGATGTGGTGTCTTTAGGGAACTGGAAGTAGTAGAAACTGACTGAAGCTTAGGGACTATAGGAAGTGGAAAATTTAAGTGAGAAATAAGGCAGAGGCCAGATCATGAAGGGCCTTTTATGTCACACTGTAGAGTTTAGATTCCATCCCCTCCCTTCACAAATACTCATTGAGAATCTATTCTCAGACACCATCTGAAACACTGGGGCTATGGCAGTAAACAAGACATCTGAGTCCTCTTACATTTCAGTGTAAACGCATCAACAAACAAATGTATAAAATTGTGTCAGATGGTAGTACCCTGAAGGAGAAGGACTGAGATGGGGGTGATCAGGGCACCTGGGTGGCTCAGCCAGTTGAACATCTGACTCTTGGTTTTGGCTCAGGTCATGATCTCAGGGTCGTGAGATTGAGCCCCACATTGAGCTCCACACTCATGGCAGGGGAGAAACTGCTTGAGAGTCTCTCCCTCTGCCCCTCCCCCCTTCTCTTGTGCACTCTCTCTCTCAAATAAATAAATAAATCTCAAACAAATAAATAAATGGGGTGATCAAGAAAGCTCCCCAAAGCACAAGTCATTTAAGCAAGGGTTTTTTGAGCTCTAAAGAAGTAGAGGAAGTAGGGGGAAAAGCCGGGAGAATGTTTTCGGCAGAGGCAGGGATGAGCTTGGGATATTTGAGACAACTAGGAAAGACCACAAGGCAGGAGCTGTACGAGTGAGGAGGTGGTGGTAGGAGTAAGGCTGCAGAGGTAGGCAAGGTCCCACCAACGTAATTATATAGGTGAGGGGGGGAGTTGCATTTCAGTCTGTGATGGGAAACTTTTGAGAGTTATGACAAGTAACATAACCTGATTTATATTTTACAAAGACGACTCTGATGTTTTATATCATAATTGGATGGTGGCTTCACAAATACATATTCTCATCAAAACTCATCAAAACATATACAATATCTGTGTATTTTATCATATGTAAATTATGTCTTGAAAATATTTTAAAAAGAGAACTTTTCCTGCTGTATGGAGATTCGTGTAACACCATGTAGTGCAAGTAGAACTGCACAGCCAGATTTTTTTCTTAGCCATCAAATGAGAGTCATTGAAAACTGGAGAGAGATGGAATCAGATTTATACCTTTTGAAAAACAACTTGGACAATGGAATACAGAATGGATTGGAGAGCCCAAGAACAGGAAACGTGATTAAGAATCCACTACTGTGGTACTGCAGGTAGGAAAAAAGGACAGGGTTAGCACAGGCAAAGAAAAGAAGAATAATTAAAGTATTCAGGAGACAATTGCCATGATTTAGATAACGGAGTGAAGATTGAAAAAGGTCTAAGATTAATGATTCTCGCGTTTCTGGCTTTGGAGATTAGAGCGAATAGGCTACATTTATTGAGATAGGAGTTACAAAAAAGAGGAAATTAATTGCAATACGTTTCATTTGGGATGTTAGGTAACGCAGGAGTGGAGATGATCAGTATGTCGCCGTAGATAGAGGTCTAAGCTGACAGTGGTAAGGTCCGTAAATAAACATTTGTGATATTGCTTAAACCTTTAAATATGAATATGGATGCCTTGAGAGAGTGCTGCATCATGGTCTACAGTCTTCAGAATTCCCTATTGTGGAAGGATGATTCACTTCTCCAGAATTCACGTCATTCAAACAAGTCTTCACTAAGCACTTACTAAATGCTTGGTGGTAAGTAATGCAGTATGGCTGAAAAAAAAAACAACCTGTAACTTACATGGAAATTTTCTCTTAATGGGAGATGGATGCACAAATTGGCTACCAGAATTATAATACCCTTTAAAATCTGTCAAGTCTTATCCCCATTTTATAGAGAAATTACCATTTATTGTATGCCAAGTATTTGCCTGGAACTGGGTGATTTTCACAAAAATTGCATCACTTTATGATAGGTTGAATTCTAAGGTGTCCCCAAGATTTCCTGTCAGTGATGTACATGCTCTCCATAATCCTGGGTCTGAATAGGATAGATTTTGCTCCATTGATTAGGTTATGTTTTATGGCACAACTGACCTTAAAATAGGGAGATTATCCGGGGTGTAGAGGGCATGACCTAAACACAAGAACCAATTAAAAGCAGAGACTTTTCTCTGGCTGGTGGCAAAAGAGGAAATCAGAGAAATGTGCTCCATATGGCCTGGAAATGTGCAGACATCCTTTGGTAAACTGCCGGTGGGAACGACACAGTAAGGAACCGCAAGCAGCTTCTAGTTGCTGAGAGCAGTTCCTCACCAAAGCTAGCAAGAAAATGAGGACCTTAGTGCTACAACCTTGAGGAAACGGATTCTGCCCACAGCCTGTGAGCTTGGAAGAAGATCCTAAGTGCCAGATGAAAACCACAGTCCTAGCCAACACCTTGGCTTCAGTCCTGAGAAATTCTGAGCAGAGAGGATTTCCAATCATTCCGTGCTTGAACTTTGGATCTACAGAAACTGCAAGATCATAAATGGGTGTTAAATTGCTGGCAATTTGTTATGCGACAGTAGAAAACTAGTACATACTTACTCAGCAATTCTCCGTGCGGAGGCTCAGAGAGGTGAAGCAACACCCCCTAGCTCCGGATGCTGGTAAATGGAGCAGGGCGGATTACAACCCAGGCGCACTGAGTCCAACCCCCTGCTTCCCTCGACCAGCTCATCCACAGAAACACTGAGTCAGCCGGATGGTTAAGGTGGTGCTGCTGGTGGAACTGAAGCTTAGCGTCGTCCCTGGAAGCCCTTTGTTCTCGCCTCTGAGCTGCGCTACCTCGCTACCTCGGCTCACAGCCGCCACACAGCCAGCGGCCTCTCCAGCGTCCGACTGTCTGTCTGCCTCCGGGGAGAGCAGTGAACACCCTTCTTGTGTACCAAGTAATCTTTGACCACTAAGGCTGCCTAACAGAGGTCGCAAGGGTGAAATAAACTCGTGTTTTTAGGAACTGAGCCGAGACCCCTGATTTATTTCACCTTGTTTGATTTTGGTTCACTACCACTGGACAAGATCGGGGAAATCTGTGTGGGTAGAATCGCAGAACACAGGGCATGAGCCGGTGCACTTCTGGCTTGGCTGTAATTCATCTTCCCCTAGGCTCAAAAGGCTTGGGTAGCCAGGGAACATTTACTGTGGTCTTATAAAAAGGTGTCAATATCCTAATGACTATTTGTGCATGAGCAGGTGTGTATTTTAGTTCTTCCTTTACCCAGATAAACCCAACAAATACTCCTTTTTTTTTTTTTTAAGATTTTATTTATTTATTTGACAGAGAGAGACACAGCGAGAGAGGGAACACAAGCAGGGGGAGTGGGAGAGGGAGAAGCAGGCTTCCCGCGGAGCAGGGAGCCTGGTGTGGGGCTCGATCCCAGGACCCTGAGATCATGACCTGAGCCGAAGGCAGACGCTTAACGACTGAGCCACCCAGGCACCCCACTCCCTTTGTGCCAATAACGATGTAATAATAAAGATGTCTGGTCCTTAGGTTCCTTACCTTTAAACATGAATGTAGCAACACCTTTTGGAAATACTGTGAAGATCAAATGTGATACTGTACACGAGAGTGCATTACAAACTACAAAGTTTGGATGTTACTAGATTAGGCTCAAGGTAGTTGTCCATAAAAAGCCAAAAATTTTAACTGTTTGAAGCTATAAGCGTGTAGAAACTACTAGAGATAAATCGTCAGGAGTTGAATCTATTTTCTCCATGTTAAACCACTCAAACCCTATCTCTCTCTCTCTGTCTCCCTCTGTCTCACTCTTTCTCTCTCTCTCACACACACACATATTATTATGAACTGAGATGAGCCACTTTAACATCTTCAATCCATTCTTACTTCACCCTGAAAAATGCTCAGGTGCCGTGTGAAGTGTGCTCAGTGATACTTGGTCTCATGTTCCAACCTCTTAGAGACAAGGTGGTATCACTTAAAGTCAAGTAGTCCTGCCTGCCATCAATGGGATTTGACTGGAACCAGCTATATCAGAACCATATACTAGACCAGAGACACCTGCCAAATGAGATGCAGAAATGGGTAGGGAAAAGAAATGGAATTTTTCAGCTCCTAAAAGGGAATTACCCTCCCTGGTGAGTGGGAAAGAAGAAAAATTACTGAGAGAGTGTTAGAGAGTTACTTAAAACACATTTTTATGCATCGGACAACAGCAAGAAATTTGTCAGCAGTGGGCAGCATTATGGTTTGCCAGAGCTATAAAAAGGTTATGCAAACAGTAACCCAAAAAGAATAGAAACACATTAGAATTTATAGGCCTAAATTGCTCACTATGTAAATGAAGCTTTCAAATATATATGGTTTATGGAAATTAATGTCTTATATTTATTACTCAGCTCCGAGATTAAAATTGGAACCACACTGATTAGGTAACATTACAAATCAATTCCCATAGAGAGAAATAATAATAATACATCAAAGTACAAATGCTCTGATTAAACAAGTTGATATATAAGAAGAAGAAGGATGTGTGCTTTTCCTGACTAGTGTTTCTGAATGCTAGTCAGTTTTCTCCTTATTCTTCCCAAAACAATGGGCTGAAAGGAAACAGACAAGCTGGTTATGACACTTCCTATTTCAGTAAACACACAGGGAGAAAAAAAGAGGGAGAAAGATCTGGCCTCCTTTCCTGTAAGTTAAATATCAAATCATGTGAAATTTGTGTTGCTGTATGTGGAGACACTTTCAAGTGCTATAATCAATGTAGCATTTAGCCAAAGAGAAGGCAGGAAGGCAAACAAGGTATCACCGGACCAGCCTTTCATCCAAGTACTTCAATTTCCCTTAGTTCTTTGAGGCAGGGGAGTAGGGTTATAAAGTAGAAGGAATAATATTAAAGGCCTGAAGCATTCATTACTTAATTCAGTCTAATGTGCTCGGGACCTATGGAAACTGTTAGGATCCGTGATGTCCATAAACAGAACATTTTATTCCCAGGTGAGGAAAAAAAGATTTTACCCAAAGATGACAGAATGAAGGTAAATTTAAATTTCATTGCTTTTCAGGGTGCCATGAAAGGAAGGAGACGTTTCTAGAAAGGTGTTTTCAAAGACTTCCGTGGGAGGATCTTGGAGCACAAACAATGCTAGTTGAAATACCATGCACCTAAATGATTTGGGAGCAGGTCTCCTTTTATGAAGAAGCAGAGTGTCCCTGTTAGGGGAAGTACCAACCAGATAAATGAAACAAAATTTAAAACAGACAAACAAATACATATTTTTTTTAATTAACAAAGTGACTCCCTTCATCATGTTGCTTCTGTCCAGATCCAGCCCAAGTGTCTCATTTATGAAGCAAATCAAGACTGCTCACAGGTTAGTGGACGGGGAAGGTTTTTCCACTTGATTAAAGACTATGGGAGACTCTTAATGTAGCCTCAGTATTTTATAGCAATACTATTTTCCCCCTCATGTTAATTTTTCACTAAGGTAAATATAATGAGTGTATTCATCCCTAGTGTTGGGATGTCTTAGGTGTCCTGGAAAATTCTGACTTTGTGCCAATTACACCTGCAGGTGTTGGGTGATATGCCAGGCTTGTGCCTCTCAGGCTTGACTTAAACATCTGCAGTATTAGATACACTCAGAACTGAAAAAACAGAAGTATCGGAACTTGCTAACTGCCACGTGCTGTATTGGGAAATAATACCTGCTAGCTTCAGAACATCACCATTTCATCTGGAGACCCTACTGAGTAAGAGAAGCATGTTTATTGCACCAGACTCATTGGTCTTTGAGTTCCTGTTGTGTTAATGCTTTCATGGTTTTGACATCATCCTGGATGTCTATGCCTGGATATGTTCATTTTCAAAATGGGAATTATGTGCAGAGTCCTGTGCCAGGTGCTTTAGCAGGCACCAGGATGAAGGAGGTGAGAGCCTTGCCTCAAGGGGCTACAGTCCAGGGGTAAAGATAGGGTGGATAAATAATGACCTCGTTTGATTAGTAATTTTAGCATCACAAAAGATATACAGGCTCTGACAGGCTCTCAGGCACCACTCTGTCTTGAGTAACTCTTCACTCAGGTCCCAATTTGATTCACTGATTTGATTCACATCCTGATCTCTCTTATGTGATAATAGTTTCTCTTCACGTGTTTACCTTTTTTTTTTCCCAGAATAACCTTCCATTCTGGTCTTTTGGTACCAGCCATATACTTATCTCAGTTTTTGGTTGCATTATTTCTTTTCCTGCCACTAGTACTCTCTGAGAATAGGGGAAGGCTTCGTGAAGAAACCAGCAGGGCATCAGGCCCTTGGAATTCTGTGGGGTTAGGCTACTGGAAACAAAAGCCAAGACGTAGGCTACCTCTGCTTCTTGGCCAGCCACACCACCCTGGAGGCAACAATAATGAGTCCTCTCTTTTCTGTACCCGTGGTCCTCATTTAGATCAGCTAAACAATAATAGTATCTAAATAATATCTGCTAGCTTCAGAACATCACCATTTCATCTGGAGACTACCAATGAGGTAAGTATGTTTACAGCCCAGATAGAACTTGGTCACATAGAAATTGGTATGAAGGGAGGAGGGGGCCTTTCTTGCAGAATAAACATCATTTTTTAAAAAAAAATTTTGTTATGTTAATCACCATACATTACATCATTAGTTTTAGATGTAGTGTTCCATGATTCATTGTTTGTGCATAACACCCAGTGCTCCATGCAGAACGTGCCCTCTTTAATACCCATCACCAGGCTAACCCATCCTCCCACCCCCCTCCCCTCTAGAAACCTCAGTTTGTTTTTCAGAGTCCATCGTCTCTCATGGTTCGTCTCCCTCTCCGATTTCCCCCCCTTCATTCTTCACCTCCTGCTATCTTCTTTTTTTTTTTCTTAACATATATTGCATTATTTGTTTCAGAGGTACAGATCTGAGATTCAACAGTCTTGCACAATTCACAGCGCTTACTAGAGCACATACCCTCCCAGTGTCTATCACCCAGTCACCCCATCCCTCCCACCCCACCCCCCACTCCAGCAACCCTCAGTTTGTTTCCTGAGATTAAGAATTCCTCATATCAGTGAGGTCATATGATACATGTCTTTCTCTGTTTGACTTATTTCGCTCAGCATAATACCCTCCAGTTCCATCCACGTCATTGCAAATGGCAAGATCTCATTCCGTTTGATGGCTGCATAATATTCCATTGTATATATATATACCACCTCTTCTTTATCCATTCATCTGTCGATGGACATCTTGGCTCTTTCCACAGTTTGGCTATTGTGGACATTGCTGCTATAAACATCGGGGTGCACGTACACCTTCGGATCCCTACATTTGTATCTTTGGGGTAAATACCCAGTAGTGCAATTGCTGGATCATATGGTAGCTCTATTTTCAACTTTTTGAGGAACCTCCATACTGTTTTCCAGAGTGGCTGCACCAGCTTGCATTCCCACCACCAGTGTAGGAGGGTTCCCCTTTCTCCGCATCCCCGCCAACATCTGTCGTTTCCTGACTTGTTAATTTTAGCCATTCTGACTGGTGTGAGGTGGTATCTCATTGAAGTTTTGATTTGGATTTCCCTGATGCCGAGCGATGTTGAGCACTTTTTCATGTGTCTGTTGGCCATTTGGATGTCTTCTTTGGAAAAATGTCTGTTCATGTCTTCTGCCCATTTCTTGATTGGATTCTTTGTTCTTTGGGTGTTGAGTTTGAGTTCTTTATAGATTTTGGAGACTAGCCCTTTATCTGATATGTCATTTGCAAATATCTTCTCCCATTCTTTCGGTTTTATTTTGGTTTTGTTGACTGTTTCCTTTGCTTTGCAAAAGCTTTTTATCTTGATGAAGTCCCAATAGTTCATTTTTGCTCTTGCTTCCCTTGCTTTTGGCAATGTTTCTAGGAAGAAGTTGCTGCAGCTGAAGTCAAAGAGGTTGCTGCCTGTGTTCTGCTTTAGGATTTTGATGGACTTCTGTCTCACATTGAGGTCTTTCAACCATTTGGAGTCTATTTTTGTGTGTGGTGTAAGGAAATGGTCCAGTTTCATTCTTCTTGCAGAAGAAACATCATGAACCAAGACAGAAAAAGGGAAAGCATCTGTGTTAAGTTGTTTTGGCAGTTTGGCTGGAGCACAAGGGACACACAGGAGAGTCATGAGAAAGAAAATTTTAAGTCATATTTGGCCATGTTAACATGGAAGATTTCAAATATCTGAGGTGTGAGAACTTAATTATAAAGGTAATGGGAAAATAGGAAAGATTTTGAACCAGACAGCACAGGATCAGAGCTACTTTTAGGGAGAGGAGTAATTTAGTAGCGATGTATGGAATGTTTTAGAGTGAAAGAAAGAAAGGAAAAGAAAGAAAAAGAAGAAAGAAAGAAAAAGAAAGAAGAAAGAAAACTTATTATGAGCAACTATATGCCAGCAAATTAGACAATCTGGAAGAAATGGATGCATTCCTAGAGATGTATCAACTACCAAAACTGAACCAGGAAGAAATAGAAAACCTGAACAGACCTATAACCACTAAGGAAATTGAAGCAGTCATCAAAAATCTCCCAACAAACAACAGCCCAGGGCCAGATGGCTTCCCAGGGGAATTCTACCAAACATTTAAAGAAGAATTAATACCTATTCTTCTGAAACTGTTCCAAAAATAGAAATGAGAGGAAAACTTCCAAACTTGTTTTATGAGGCCAGCATTACCTTGATCCCCAAACCAGACAAAGACCCCAGCAAAAAGGAGAATTACAGACCAATATCCCTGATGAACATGGATGCAAAAATTCTCACGAAAATACTAGCCAATAGGATCCAACAGTACATTAAAAGGATTATTCACCACAACCAAGTGGGATTTATCCCTGGGTTGCAAGGTTGGTTCAACATCCGCAAATCAATCAATGTGATACAATACATTAACAAAAGAAAGAACAAGAACCATATGATCCTCTCAATAGATGCAGAAAAAGCATTTGATAAAGCACAGCATCCTTTCTTGATCAAAACTCTTCAGAGTATAGGGATAGAGGGAACATTCCTCAATATCATAAAAGCCATCTATGAAAAACCCACAGCAAATATCATTCTCAATGGGGAAAAACTGAGAGCTTTCCTCCGAAGGTCAGGAACATGGCAGGGATGTCCACTATCACCACTACTATTCAACATAGTATTAGAAGTCCTAGCCACAGCAATCAGACAACAAAAAAATAAAAATCATCCAAATTGGCAAAGAAGAAGTCAAACTCTCACTCTTTGCAGATGATATGATACTTTATGTGGAAAACCCCAAAGGCTCCACCCCAAAACTGCTAGAACTCATACAGGAATTCAGTAAAGTGGCAGGATAGAAAATCAATGCACAGAAATCAGTGGCATTTCTATACACCAACAAGAAGACAGAAGAAAGAGAAATTAAGGAGTCGATCCCATTTACAATTGCACCCAAAACCATAAGATACCTAGGAATAAATCTAACCAAAGAGACAAAGGATCTGTACTCAGAAAACTATAAAATACTCATGAAAGAAATTGAGGAAGACACAAAGAAATGGAAAAACGTTCCATGCTCATGGATTGGAAGAACAAATATTGTGAAGATGTCAATGCTACCTAGAGCAATCTACACATTCAATGCAATCCCTATCAAAATACCATCCACTTTTTTCAAAGAAATGGAACAAATCATCCTAAAATTTGCATGGAACCAGAAAAGACCCCAAATAGCCAGAGGAATGTTGAAAAAGAAAAGCAAAATTGGTGGCATCACAATTCCAGACTTCAAGCTCTATTACAAAGCTGTAATCATCAAGACAGTATGGTACTGGCACAAAAACAGACACAGAGATCAATGGAACAGAATAGATAGCCCAGAAATGGACCCTCAACTCTATGGTCAATTAATCTTAGACAAAGCAGGAAAGAATGTCCACTGGAAAAAAGACAGTCTCTTCAGCAAATGGTGTTGGGAAAATTGGACAGCCACATGCAGAAGAATGAAACTGACCATTTTCTTACACCACACACAAAAATAGACTCCAAATGGTCGAAAGACCTAAATGTGAGACAGGAGTCCATCAACATCTAAGGGAGAACACAGGCAGCAACCTCTTTGACTTAAGCCGCAGCAACTTCTTCCTAGAAACATTGCCAAACACTGTGCTGATCTAAATGAGGACCACGGGTATAAAAAAGAGGGGACTAGTTACTGTTGCCTCCAGGGAGGTGAGGCTGGGCCAAGAATCAGAGGTAGCCTATGTCTTGGCTTTTGTTCCCAATAGCCTAACCCACAGAAT
The DNA here is from genome assembly GCF_011800145.1 of Mirounga leonina. NCBI lineage: Eukaryota > Metazoa > Chordata > Mammalia > Carnivora > Phocidae > Mirounga > Mirounga leonina. The sequence continues at coordinate 8,176,541 of NW_023270320.1, forward strand.
ACCTTCAAAAGTTTGTAGGAAGCAAATGGGAGGGGGAAGCAGGATGTTCAAGAAGAAGCAAGAGGAGAGCAATATTTCTCCAGACTATAAAATGTGTTCCCCTAGACTGCAAGGAGAGAGGGGTCTGTGGCTCATCGGAGTTATGGGAGCAGGTTCCCAAAGAAGCCTGGCAGCACAGTCCAACAAGCACTTAGGCACAGAGCACGCAGAGCACCCAGCCTTGTCAGATTCTTTCCTCCCATGTATGGCAGGAAGGACCTAAAAGCACCATACAAACACGGGAGAGATATATCTCATCATTACAGATATCTAATAAAAGGGGGCTCCCTCTAGCATCCCCTCATTATGGATGTCCCAGAATGGCATATGGCCTGACCTATGGGTGCAGGAATGGAAGGGACCCCAGATGTGCTGACCTTGAGTCAATCTCTTGCCAACACAGCAGGAATAGGACTCAAGAGAGAAATTACATTGATTCAGAGAAAAATAAAAATGCTCTATTTCTTATCCACCTGGATTTGTGTACTGGACTTCACATACTCTAAATATCTTATATAGTTTTGTATTCTGGGCAGATAGCACAGCATGTGCTAAGCAGTCTATATTCAATAAATAGGGGTATATAAATGTAACTGGATGAAATTCAAGATAAGTCCAATTTACAAACATATTTGCCTTATAGTACATAATAATAGAAATGTCTGTACATGTATCATATGGTCTCACTGATATGAGGAATTCTTAATCGCAGGAATCAAACTGAGGGTTGTTGGAGTGGGGGGTGGGGTGGGAGGGATGGGGTGACTGGGTGATAGACACTGGGGAGGGTATGTGCTCTGGTAAGCGCTGTGAATTGTGCAAGACTGTTGAATCTCAGATCTGTACCTCTGAAACAAATAATGCAATATATGTTAAGAAAAAAAAAGAAAAAGAAGAAGAAGAAGAAGGTAGCGGGAGGGGAAGAATGAAGCGGGGGAAATCGGAGGGGTAGACGAACCATGAGAGACGATGGACTCTGAAAAACAAACAGGGTTCTAGAGGGGAGGGGGGTGGGAGGATGGGTTAGCCTGGTGGTGGGTATTGAGGAGGGCACATTCTGCATGGAGCACTGGGTGTTGTGCACAAACAATGAATCATGGAACACTTCATCTAAAACTAATGATGTAATGTATGGGGATTAACATAAGAATTAAAAAAAAAGTACAAAAAAGAAATGTCTGTATATATTTACTACTGATAATTGCCTACTTTTTTCTCCAAATATCTGATTTCTTTGTTTTGAAAATCAAATTATCAGACCACACACAAATAAAATTCTTTTGCTCATCTGAAAGTTCCTGATTTTTTTCTTTTTGCTTTCCTTTTCTTTTTTTAACTCAAGGTAAGCCTAATATTGCTCACAGATTTTAAATCCCAAGAGATAACAATTGTTCTATTTAGTCACGGCATTAACAGTGAGGAAAATGGAACTCTTTTGCAGAAAAGAAATTTAATTATGGCCTTAGCAGCAACAAACATTTAGTTAAAAAAAAAAAAATCAGGTAATCGCTTGCTTTCCTTGCCACATTTTACATTTTTTATTAATGGTTTGCATCGATTTACATCAGAATTGAGTACATTTGCTGACAGAATCTGCCCTCAGATTTGTGTTCGTTTATTGACACAACAGTGTCACACTATGGCCAACCTACATATCAATTCCTATGCACTGAAAACATCTGATAAATCTCAAATTGGGGTGCTGCTAAGAATGTCCTCTCTCATATTGACTGCCATTTACATGTGGGACCAGGCATTTTTCCATTGAAGGAGAGCCTCTGCTACAGTAATGGAAACCTCCCTATGCCAAATACTGACCAAGAAAATGAGAACCATCATATAAAGTCTTATTTTCTTCCCCGCAATTCCAATTTGGTTATATATCAGATGAAGATTCTACTTGTCGTAGAATAGAAAAGATTGTCTAAAGAATCTGGCAGTTTTGATGCCAATGATTTTTACCCATGTTTCTACAGCACTAAGTTTTCAAAATGTTTGGGGTCCTTTACCTCAGTTATCTTGATCTTTATGGGAGACTGTGAGGTAAACAGACACGCAGACAAGCTGAGAGATATGAAGTGACATATTCAAGGTCACGTAGGTGGCTTAAGTCACAACCAAAATGAGCACATAATCCTTCTTTATACCACTTCAGTCACTGATTATTCTGCCAAGGCTTCTAAGAGCCTATTACGTGCTGGGTACATTGCAGGCCCTTGCAATAAAAATATCAAGGCTTTGTCATTAACAATGGTATGGTGCTTTATAAAAGATTGGTCAGGAAGGGGAGCAATTCTAAAACAATCTAATAAATACTATTTTCCAGGCTGATTTTACTTTCTGCAGTAAAACATAAGAAATAGAATTTAATCCAGATAGTCTACCTTTTTTTTTTATTGTTCTTTCTATTACACTCATGCTTTTACAGACCCAATGCACCAGGACTATGCATAGCTACGGATTCTTGGCAAGGAGTGATTTGGTCTCAAGAAATGGAAATTGTCTTAAACTGGCTTAAGCATAGGGAGACCTACTTTAATGACACAGAAGTAAGTCACAGAAGCCCAAAGCAGGAAACCTAGATAAGCCCCCAAGTGGAAGGAGGACTGGACTTTGGAAGACATTGAAAGCTATCAAGGACTAAAGCAGTATCTCTCCTCTCCTGAGCTCCCTGATTTTACCAAATCTGTTGCAGGGGCACTTCTGTTTATGCATTTGTTCTGTTTTCCTATATGAAAGACAAAATGCACTGGACAACTAAGATGATTTTATTCAGGATATTGCCATAGAAAAAACATTCACTAATGAGGACCATCATAAGGAAGGTGGAGAAAACTTGGGATTTTATAAAACAGGAGAGTCATTGAGGAAAACCACAGATGGGTCTCATCTCAGAAATGCAAGGTAGGGTTCTTCATGGTTAGCTGTTAATCTGAACACAAAAGGATCACAAGATGGTGGGGGGACTTCTCCACTGATTTCCAGGACTTCTCTTTGCTACAAAGTTTGCCCTGCTTGCTCTCCAGCATACAAGACCCAACATTGGCCATTCTGGACCCAGAGTCTACCTGATCTCCTGTCTCCAAAGACAACCATGAACCAAGTCCTGATTAATATTTTCAAGAGTTGGGGGATTAAAATGATCTCAAGGCTCAGCAATTTACCCCAAATGCAATAATCCCACAAAAGCTGGGGATAATGAATCGTGACACAAAGACCCATCTCTTCCGTTTTATTGGTGGAGATGGAGAAGGACAGAGTTTTCCAAGAAGAAATTATGAGGAAAGAAAATACATCAATAAATATCAGTTACTTAGATAAGTGTGGAGGAGCTTCTTGGAATGCAATATCACTAGATATTTGGACAGGGGAATTATTTTCATATCAAAATAGATAGGATACTGAGGGGCATCTGGGTGTCTCAGTCCATTAAGCGTCTGTCTTTGGCTTAGGTCATGATCCCAGGGTCCTGGGATCAAGCCCCTTGTAGGGCTCCTTGCTTAGCGGGGAGTTTGCTTCTCCTTCTGCCCCTCCTCCTCCTCATGCTCTCTCTAGCACATGCGCACTCGCTCTCTCTCTCTCAAATAAATAAATAAAATCTTCAAAAAAATTAAAGTGAAGTAAAAAAGGTAGGCTACTGATCAAGATGGTAGATTCTGTAAATATACTTTGCTTCATTTCTACTGAAAAATTCTAGAAGTGACCAAAAAATATGTGAAAAAAAAATTCTGCCAGCACTGAAAATTAAGAAAGTGTGCTAATAGCAATTTTGAGGACTTTCTAGAAGAAAGGAGCAGATGGCTTTGGATCAATCCATTAAGAGACAAAGTTTACTGATATTTAGAAAAAGCCTCCATCCTAGGAATGTAGGATAATTTGACATTAGGCAATCTAATGATATATCTCACCACATAAACTTATAAAAGAGAAAAACAATAGAAGCTAAATACATATACACACATATATATGTATATATATATATTTTTAATTCAACTCCCCTTCTCTATATACATTCAAAACAAGCTTAGGACTAGAAGCATTCAGCCCTAATTTGTTTAAAAGTATCTTCCAGGAACCCTCAGTTGCTGGAGTGGAGGGGGTGGGAGGGATGGGGTGGCTGGGTGATGGACATTGAGGAGGGTATATGCTATGGTGAGCACTGTGAATTGTGTAAGACTGATGAATCATAGACCTGTACCCCTGAAACAAATAATACATTATATGTTAATAAAAAATAGAAAAAAAAGTATCTTCCAGGAATATATAGTAAGCCTCATGTTTAATATTAAAAACAGAAAAATTCCCATTGTAGCAGAATAGCAAATTTCCTCAGGCTTTCTTCATTTCTCCAGAACTCCTTGACCTCTCTTTCAGCCCCCAGTGAATAAGTAGCAGGAGCTAAAAGACTTATTTCAGTCCAACTTAAAAAGACCCACTAATGTAAACAGTTTCTCTAGATACAACTAGATGTTCTCTGAGATACTTACTCAGTGTTTTCATTTCCTCCCCTTCTCCCTGGCTCTTCAATTGGCACCTGGGGTATGGGGACAACCTTCATAACTGTGTGACATTGGAAAGAAGGAGAAACTCTTGCTCCTCAGGAGCCCCTGGGTGTGCACTATCTGCCAGCTGAGTTATGTACATTTTATTTGTGCCTTTATTTAATCTCTGTGACCCATTGAACTGTGGTTTCTTCCTCCTTGGCTCTGTGTGGGCCTCATGGCTTCTCCATGCTTGGTCAGTATTTCTACAGGTCTCTCAGCTACAGCTTCTCTCTGTGAGCCCTTGTCTTATCCTCCTTTGGACCCTGGATGAGCCCACCCATCACTCAGCAAGTCACCCCACCAAGCAAGCCCTATAGAAAGCCTTCTGCACAGGTCTGAACTAGAATAACCCCAAATAACTCCTTGTTCACTCTCTTTCTGCCTGACCCAACCTGCTCTTCACTATCATACCCATTGTTGATTTTAAACCCAGCCTACAGAGCAGTAGAAAGAAAATTATTCAGCTATAGTGATGCCAGCAAGATCACAGAATATGTGTTTCCAGTGCCCCACCCCTAACAGAAATATCAATTTGAACAACTATCCACACATGAAAAGGAAAGTGATATGAACACCTGACTTCAATGCAAACCCTGAACCAGGCCCAGCCCCATGAGCCCCAGCACCAGGCCAGCCCCTATGGCTTGAGGACCTGTGGACTTAGCCTCTAGATATGCCCCAGTGCCAAGGGCCCCCACAGCCCCAGGCCCCAGATCAGCACCCAAAGCTCCAGGTTCCAAGTTCAACTTAGTGCCAGGCCAGCTCCAATGGATTCAGCTCCTATGCCAGCTCCCACGATCCCAGGCTCCCATTCTGCCCCAGCATCAGACTAGACTCATGGGCACAGCCTCCAGAATGGCACCTGTAGCCCCAGCCTGCAGACTGGTCCTGTGGTCCTAGGCTCACAGTCTGCCCCAGTGCTGGGCCAGCTCCCACAGATCCAGTCTCTAGCCTGCATCCCAAAGATGTAGGACCCTAGCTTACCCCAGCACCAGGATGCCCCCAGGCTCCAAGTCAGCACTCGCAACCTCAAGCTCCAGTCCAGCACCAACAGAACTGAGATCGAGGCCCATCCCTCAGTCCAAGCTTGCTCCAACTCCAGGTCAACACTCACAGACCCAGATGCCAGATTGGCTCCCACAGACACAGGCTACCACGCTGCCTTAGCACCAGGCCTATGTAACTTAAGGAATACCATTAAACACACACACACACATACATTATGGGAGTCCAAAAGGAACAGAGAAAGAGAAAAAGACAGAAAGCGTATTTAGAAATGACAGAAAACTTCCCCTGGAGTGAGGGAGATGAACATTCATTTCCATGAAACCCAAAGACCCCAAATAGATTAAATATAAAAAGATCTTTACAGAGACACATTATACATTCTCAGAAGTCAAAGACAAGGAGAGAATTTTAAAAGCAGCAAGAGAGGGGCACCTGGGTGGCTCAGTCATTAAGCATCTGCCTTTGGCTCAAGTCATGATCCCAGGGTCCTGGGATTGAGCTCCGCATCAGGCTCCCTGATCGGTGGGAAGCCTGCTTCTCCCTCTCCCACTCCCCCTGCTTGTGTTCCCTCTCTGTCTCTCTCTCTGTGTCAAATAAATAAATAAAATCTTTTAGAAAAAAAGCAGCAAGAGAAAAATGATTCATCATATACAAGGCAACCCTCATAAGGCTATCAGTAGATTTCTCAATAGAAGGCTTGCAGGCCAGGAGGGTAGGATGATATGTTCAAAGGGCTGAAAGAAAAATGAACAAACAAAAAACTACCAACCAAGAATACTATACTGGGTGAGGCTGTCCTTCAAAAATGGAAGAGAGATAAAGATTTGCTCAGACAAACAAAAGCTTCAGGAGACCATCACCACTAAAACTGCCCCATAAGAAATGCTACTCAGAGTTCTTCAAGTTGAAACAAAGGATGCAACCAATGAGAAAACATATGAAAGTATAAAACTCACTATCAAAGTAAGAATGTAGTAAAATTCAGAATAACACTGTCCTGGTGATGCATAAATAACTTTTAATTCTATCATAAAAGTTAAAAGGCAAAAGTATTAAAAAAAACTATAGCTATAATAATTTGCTCATGGTAACACCATATATGTAAAAGATATAAGCAATGACATAAATAACATGAAATGTGGGTAGAGGGGAAGTTAAATTGTAGAGATTTTGTATGTAGTTAAAGCTAACATTATCAGATTAAAATTAACTGTTACAATAAGATGTTTTATATGAATCTCATGGAAACCACAAATATAAAGAAATCTGTAGTAGATACACAAAAACCTAATCATATTACAACAAATAAATCATCAAATCACAAAAGAAAAGAGAAGGAAAGAAAGACAGGAACTACAAAGTAGTCAGAAAATAATTTTTTAAAAGGCAGGAGTATATCCTTACCTATAATAATTTCTTTAAATGTACTTGGATTAAATTTTCTACAAAATACATAGATTAGCTACATATAGGCTGAAAGTGAAGGGATAGAAAAAATATCTCATGCAAATGGTCAACAAAGAGAATAAGGGTGGGTGTACTCATATCACACAAAATAGACTATAAAACAGAAACTGTCACAAATCACAAAAAGGTAAATATGTAATCTTAAAGGGGTCAATTCATCCAGAGGATTTAACAATTGTAGATATATATGCACCCAACATCACAACACTGAAATATAGAAAGCAAATACTATCAGAACTGAAGTGAGAAATAGGCAGCAATAAAATAAGAGTAGGGAACTTCAACACCCAACTTTCAACAATGGAATCATAAACCAGAAAGAAAGTCAATAAAGAAACAGCAGACTTGGACCTAACAAACATATACAAAATATTCCATCCTACAGCAATAGAATACATATTCTTTTTAAATGTACATAGAATATTCTTCATGGTAGATCACATATTAGGCCACAAAACAAGTCTTAATAAATCTAAGAAGATTGAAATCATATCAAGTATTTTTTTTCGGACCACAATGGTATGAAACTAGAAACCAATAACAGGAGAAAAGCTGGAAAATTTACAAGTATGTGGAAATTAAGCAACACACTCCTGAACAACCAATGGGTCAAAGAAGAAATCAAGAAATTTTAAAAATCTTTAAAAAATGGAAATGAAACACAACATACATAACAAAACCTATAGGATACAGCAAAAGCAGCTTTAAGAGGGAAGTTCATAGCAGTAAATGCCTACATAAATTAAAAGAAAGATTTCACATAACCAACCTAACTTTAAAACTCAAGAAACTATGAAGATTAGGAGATAATAAAGATCAGAACAGAAATAAATGAAATAGAGAATAGAAAAATAGAAAAAAAAGGAAGTGAGTTGGCTTTTTGAAAAGACAATCTTAAAATTGACAATTCTTTAACTAGTTTAACTAAGAAAAAAAGAAGACTCAAATAAATCAAATTATAAATGAAAGAAGAGACATTACAGATGACACCACAGAAATAAAAGGATCATAAGAGACTATTCTGAACATTTACCATGGCAACAAATTGAATAACATAGAAGAAATGGATAAGTTCCTAGAGACATACAACTTACCAAGACAGAATAAAGAAAAACTACAAAATCTGAATAGATAAATAACCAACCAGTAAAGAGATTGAGGTAGTAATCAAAACACTCCCAATAAGGAAAGAAAAAAAAAAAAAAAAAAGCCAAGACATAATGACTTCACTGGTGAATTCTACCAAACATTTAAAGAAAAATGGATGCCAATCCTTCTCAAACACTTACAAAAATTGGGGATGAGGGAACACTCCCAAACTCATTTTTACAAGGCCAGTGTTACTCTGATACCAAAAACAGAACAAGAACACTACAAGGAAAAAATTTTTATTTTTTTATTTATAGGCCAATATCCTTGGTGAATATGGATGAAAAAATTCTCAACAAAATATTGACAAACCAAATTCAATAGCATATTAAAAGGATCATATACAATGATCAAATGGGATTTATCCCTGGGATGTAGAATGGGTCTACATATACAAAACCATAAATGTGATAAACCACATCAATATAATATAATATAAAACATATGATCATCTCAATAGATTCAGGAAAAGCATTTGACAAAATCCAACATCCTTTCATAATAAAAACTCTTAACAAACTAGGTATAGAGAGAACATACCTCAATATAATAAAGGCCATCTGTGACAAGCTTACAGCTCTCATCATATTCAACAAAATGAGAAGCTGAAAGATTTCCCTATCAGATCAGGAATAAGAAAAAGATGACCACTTTTATTAAAAATAATACTGGAAGTCCTAGCTGCAGTACTTAGGCAAAAAGAAGGAAAGAAGAAAGAAAGAAAGAAAGAAAGAAAGAAAGAAAGAAAGAAAGAAAG